>NC_053495.1:20018988-20318988 GCF_905171775.1 Rana temporaria
GTCCGTGGAAGGAGCAGGGTCTCGTCGTTGGTGTCTGTGGAAGGAGCAGGGTCTCGTCGTTGGTGTCTGTGGAAGGAGCAGGGTCTCGTCGTTGGTGTCTGTGGAAGGAGCAGGGTCTCGTCGTTGGTGTCCGTGGAAGGAGCAGGGTCTCGTCGTTGGTGTCCGTGGAAGGAGCAGGGTCTCGTCGTTGGTGTCCGTGGAAGGAGCAGGGTCTCGTCGTTGGTGTCTGTGGAAGGAGCAGGGTCTCGTCGTTGGTGTCCGTGGAAGGAGCAGGGTCTCGTCGTTGGTGTCCGTGGAAGGAGCAGGGTCTCGTCGTTGGTGTCCGTGGAAGGAGCAGGGTCTCGTCGTTGGTGTCCGTGGAAGGAGCAGGGTCTGGTCGTTGGTGTCCGTGGAAGGAGCAGGGTCTGGTCGTTGGTGTCCGTGGAAGGAGCAGGGTCTCGTCGATATTGGTGAAAGGCATAGTGCCTCATGTTTGGTGTGAGTGGGAGGAACAGTGTTCCATGGGTCGGATAAAGGCAAGCAAAGGGATAAAGGCATCCCACAGGCTGCTGTTTGGAGACCACTGCTCAAGACCAGGGGTCTCCAAGCATTCTAAACAAAGGGCCAGTTTACTGGGTTTCAGACTTTAGGGAGGAAGGACTGTGGCCAGTAGGAGTAAACAATATCTTACCCAACAGCCAGTGGCAATTATGCTAGTAGTGGTGCCTACTAAAGTGATTTCCAGCTACCAGGGTGATCTTCCAGCTATGGAACATGCATGTTTACGTTGGCATTGCATACTAGCTCATTATGAAATACTTGCCTTAGAACGAGGCGTCGCAGGTGATCCCGGTCCACATCAAGGGAGCGGACATTTTCCCTCGGCATGTCTTCTGGGTATCGCGGCTCCAGCACGGTGAGTGGCCGGAGCCGCGATGTCACTCCTGCACTTCTTTCCGGCAAGGTCCGACGTCTGCCAGACTTTTAGCCGAGAATCTCCAGAGCGCATGCGCCGCTGAAGTCGGTGGCTCATTGCAAGGGGAATATCTCCTAAACTGTACAGGTTTAGGAGATATTCTTTTTACCTTCAGGTAAGCCTTATTATAGGATTACCTGTAGGAAAAAGTAAAAAAAATAGGGTATACAACCACTTTAAGCAGATGACAATACATTTTGCTTGTTCAAGCTCTTTTAGGTTTGCCAACAGCCATGTATTGCAATGGCCCACCTGATTGGTTACAAAATCAATGGTTTGCTTAGCTTTTTTTTTTCCTACAAAGTAGTTTTGCTAAATCTAAATGACGGTGTACAATTAAAGGAAAGTATGTATGGGCAGCTTTACACCAGCTTGCAACAAAACCAGGGTAGCCCTTTAAGAACTAGTTGGCCTTGCTGGTTGTTCTTTTTAGTTGCGCTCATGGCTGCATAGCACACGTGTGATCTGATTATTTTGTGAGAAGTGCCTGATAACTGGCGTGAAAGGAGCTCATTGTGCTGGCCTGGCTTGTTGGAACCGTCTCCCTGCAGCCATGCACACCTAAAATAACAAACAGCATTGTGGATGAAAAATCCTCAATGAAGCGTTACAAGCGTGTCCCAGCGGTATTTTCTCATCAATATGGATGGGAACGCAGACTTGGGCCAGAGGTTGTCACCAATGGGAATATCTGCTTAGTGTGATGCCAAGACTCCGAGGCCAGGAATTTACCCCTAGACTCATGTTGGATGTACAGTAAGATATATACATAGCACAGTAATGATTCTGCTGGCTCAGCTCCTGTCCTGGTCTAACCTTCATCGTGTGCGGCTAGGAGCGGACTTCCCCAAGGCTGAGAATGTGAAATCTAGTTTAAGAATTCTAGATTGTAGCACATTAGTGTCATTATTATTCCTCTTTTTTTTAATGTATAGTAAACACATCACTTGTTGGGAACCCAGGTCTGAATTATTATTTCTAGTCCTGAGTCGGGGTTTCTTGCGTTGCAGAGCAGCTACGTCATTGCAGTCTATAAAAAGTAATCGCATGAGCTTGGTGGTAAGATTTACTAAACTAATGATGTGTTTTCACAATAGTAATTCTGCTCAATGTGAATGAAACCACATTTGGTGTATGTGTTTGGATGAGGAGCCAAGGTGTGAAGCTAACATCTACGCACATGCGCCCGGATTCACAAAGCACTTGCACCGACGTATCTCCACATACGCCGCGTAAGTGCAAATATGCGCTGTCGTATCTATGCGTCGGGCCCACAAACTAAGATACGCCTAAAAACAGGCTTCATCCGACCGACGTAACATGCCTACGCCGGTGTAGAGTGGGCGCATATTTACGCTGGATGCATTTGGTACTCCCATTGATTTTCTACTCACATATGCAAATGAGGGAGATATGCCGATTCATGAACGTACGTGCGCCCGACGCAGTGCGCGTAAAGTCATACGTCTGGCGTAAAATGATGCCCCATAAAGGAGGTGTAACTCGGCAGCATCCAAGGGCTGCACCACAAGCCGACGTATTTTACGTAGGACGTGAATATGACTAGGCGTAGGTTACGTTCACGCCGTAGTCAGTGATCCGACGTATCTTGGGGAGTAGTTCCGACGTGATTCTGAGCATGCGCACTGGGATGCGTCCACGGGATGGCGCATGCGCCGTTCCTTATACGTATCTGTCTGGCGCTCGGCCCATCATTTGCATGGGGTCACGCCTCATTTGCATGGTTTACGCCTAGAAAACCCAGCGCCGTTTTGGCAGTACTGGCTTTGTGAATTCAGTGCTTGCCTCTCTACGCTGCATCGGCGTAGCGTACAGGAGATGCGCTACGGCGGCGTAAATGTGCGCCTCTCTCGAGTACACGCACAAAAATACACTTTAAAAAAAAAAAAAAAAAGTCCTTGTGGTCAAGGACCTGCCTCTGCTGTCTGTCGAGGGTGCCTGGATCACAAGACCAAATTGGAAATCTTTTAGCGAACACAACCGTTCACCATGTAAGTGTTTTCTATCTGCTTAAAGTTGGGCTTCAAAACTGGAGCAATAAACAGGCAATGCACAAATGATGAAAGGGTTTATTTTTCCCGGCTTGGCTTTACCAAATGTGCGGTTCCCACATCTGGCCTTAATTCATTTGTTTGTGCGATGTTTTGGTACGTGTTCAAGTTCCTAATGTAATTCATGCAGGCTTCTGCACCTTTCATAGTCTGTCAATTGACAAGCATTTCAGAATATGGATATATGTTTAAAGGAGAACTTTTTAAATGTTCATAATAGATAGATCGAACAACTTGACCCCAAAGAAAGTTAGACAAAAATAATTATTATGGCCCTAATGCTCATACATCTGCAAAAGATCTGTGGTTAGTCAAGCCTCTTTTGCATGCCCTAGCTGAGCAAATATCATGATGACACAATCAAAGGGGGGCACAGACACCCCCTTGAATTTGTTCTGCCCAACTGCCAGGCATTACAGAACCACATGGTGGCGTGGTCCGTCTCAGCCACTGGATTGCAAACTGTATAATCGCAAAAGAATCGGAGTGCGTGATACTTGTGTGAGAGGGACACTATGGCTTTGTGAGCATCTTCCATGGTCACCGGGGATAGTTCAGACTTGTTCCTATCATACAGATGTATGCAACAGATGAGTGTACACTATGCCTATGCTTCTTGGGAATTGTTAGAAGAGCATTCAATAGACAAATCTGCTGATTTTGTTCCATTAATTAAAGCAAAAAAATACTTGCTGCTCCCACACGTGGCTCAATATTCACAGCTGTAAAGGCCCGTTGGCCGTAATTGTCTGAGGGACGTGTTGTGTCACATAATCTGACCGTGTGTAAGCTCCATCAGACAATTGTTGGCTGAATTACCGACAACAAATGTTGGCTGTTCACACTCACCAACTGTCTGGCGTTGCCCAAAGGGTGGTGCTAAAGAGCAAATGAAAATGTGCGGTGTGTATGCATTCATGTCAAGTTCATGGCCAACGCCCTTCGGCCCAAAATCCACGGAAAAGTCTGATGGAAGTCCGATAGTGTTTACGAGGCTTTAGAGTAACTGTACAACCTTGGTTTCTTTTGAACTGCCTTTTTATGTTGCTATAACTGTATGCGGATAATCTACATCTCTCCACATTTAGACACAGGCCAAGTGGTCCAGCAACAGTCCAGTGACAGTAAAAGGAATAAACTAGAACACTGCCAGAGGCCATACATGAATTAACCACATCAGAATCAGATTACAATATTTATGTAAATGGTGGTCTGTTAATCAACATTAAACCCACTACACCAATGGTCTCTAAATAGTGGGCCGTATGTGGCTCTTTGCCTGCTTTTATCTGGCCCATGGGGCACCGTTCCTCAAACACACGCACACCAATGATTGGGGGGGGGGTACCGTTCCTTGCACGCACCAGTGATGGGGGCACCATCCCTCACACAGATGCCAATGAAGGGGCACCATTCCCTCCACGAATACAAATGACGGGGCACTGTTTGTTATAATCTCCATGGCATTTTATAATCCCACTGGCCACAGTCTAGCCCGAGCATTGTAAAACTGACATTAACAGCCATGACTAGGCATTATGGAGGGCCATAGTTTGAAGTCCCCTGGTCTAGCCCCTTTCAAGCGTTGACTGTAAACTGGCTGTTTGTTTAGAAAGTTTGGAGACCCCTGCTCTAGACTAGCCTTTCTTTAACTTTTATACCACAGAGGAACCTTTGAAAAAGGTTTCAGGAAATCCCCACTCAAAATGATATCTATGTATTCTATGTACAATCAAGTGATAAGCAGGTGGTGGAGTTAAAAAATAAATAAATAAGAAAGAATAAAGGAGATGTAGTTAAATCCCCATTTGCTCTATATTGGGTGCCTCCAATTTTTTGAAATAAAGGGCCAGTTTACAGTCTTTCAGACTTTAGGTGGGCAGAATGTGGCCATTAGGAAGTAGAAAAGGTCCTGACTTCAGTGGCATCAAACAATGCCCCAACTTTGGTGTCAGTGGAAGGCATTGTGCCCATCGTTCGCATCATTGGGAAGGAGGAATTGTGCACCCTTTATTGGTGTTGGGAGGACGGCGGCAGGGATTCAACCCCATTGTTATCGGTGAATGAAAGAGTGCCACAAGGGCTTGATTAAAGCAAGCAAAGAGCCCCCGGACCATAGTTTGGAGACCTTCATTGTCGCAAACAATTCTCAGTGGTAATCATGGAATTAATAATAAACATGGGCAGAAAAAACTTGGAGAATTGTAGCAACCCATTACATATGTGGTCAGTGTAGACTAATCAGTTGCTGCTCCATTCCCTCAACACCTTAGAGTACCACAGAACCCTGGCTACTGTCACCAGATATGAAGAGCGGGTGTTTCAAGGCGCCTGAATGCTTTGCCACCTACATTAAAGAGAATTCTGTGTATCTCTCGAGTTTAAGAAGATCTATTGTGCAAGTCAAGACTGGATCTTGTGTCTAGAAGGAGGGATGCACAATTATTGACCAAATTTAATGTTTGAGATGGAGAAGTCAGGAGCTGAGTAAAATTTACATACGGAATAACCCTAATTTCAGGCCTCCTAGGAATCTCTGCAAAGCATGTGAACATTGATGCAGGGTCGCAGGCACCTTTTTTGGATGCCATCTTTTCATGTCTGGTGATAGTTTAGAGCGGAACATAGGTTCAGTTAATAATCTTTGTAGTATAGCTGTGTGATGGTCTTTTTTTAATTTGTTTTTGTGTCACTGTTTTTAAATTACAGGGTCCCTTTCAGACAACTGTCAAGACTGCTGTTCCCAAAAATCTCCTGAAAACAACTCCCTAACATACACCACTCATCACTGCCCCCAATCCAACCGGGTCTAGGAGTGATCGAGGTGCATCTGGGATACAGTGCCACAAGAAGTAAAGGAAGGCGGCCTAGTTGAGTGTTGACCAGGGCTCGCCAACTACCAAGGGCAGACCTTCAAGCAAGGACAGGCCTTACTTGTCAAACCACGGGGGGTGGGAGTGGGCAGAGTGGGCACTGGAAAGAGGCAGAATCAGGCCCATCTGTGTGTGTGTGTGTGCGTGATCGTTCGTGAGCGTGTGTGTTTGATGACGAGCAATTGCGGGCCTGATGGGAAGATGGAAATGTTTACAGATAATCAAAGGGCGTCCTTGTTTTTGTAAAATGTTGCCTGCACATGTACGTGGGTGTGGGAGTGTTTAATTTTTTTTCTGTATCAAGGTATAGACTCTCGCTGCTGTATAATTTGGCTTCCAGTGAAGACAATTTTTGATTATGCTAGGAAGAGAACGAAGTCTGGAAGGTCCAAAATGGCTCCTAGCTGGTTCAAGGACACCACAAAGTTTTTGTAGCGGTGAAACACTAGGTGGGGTATCATCCATTTTTCTACGTGGTGGACTATGAAAGTGGTCTAAGAACAAGGGGCTTCTGCTTAATCTATCTTTTGGAGGCTTTTACATCGGTGAAGGTTTTACCTGTTCTTCCAGGTCTTGGGCGTGTTTTCAGGCTTTATTTTTTGTTTTCTAATTTGGTGCAGGTGTCCATGTGCATTCTCTGCACCTCAAAGTGAAGTTATGACAATGACCAACGTTTCAAAAGGAAATGCGCTCTTGTACTTATTGCAAGGCCTTCTGGGTATTTCTACCATTTTGATGACTTTTTGTTTTGTGTCTAGTGATGATAAAATGCAAAAAATGTTCTATGTATCTCTTGAAATTTTAACACGTTTTATAGCGACAAATCTGCTGGGCCAACCAGTATTACCAAGTCAACCTTGTACGGGTCGATGTGATGGATGAGGGTTGAAATCTCTTACTAGGTTTCTTCTGTTGATCTGTAGCCAAATATAGAGTATCCAAAGGGACATCTTAAAGCATACCAATTTGCAGGTCGTCTTTGTTTTTTTTCTCAAAACCGATAAATTCATACTTTGACCATCAACTTTTTACCTGAAGGGGAATTAAACTCACTGATTTAATTTCTCAAAACTATATAATTCAACGCATGCTTTGACGAATAGCTGTTACTAGTCTGCTTATATTGGCTCTTAACCAAACCATCAAATAAATGGTGTCAATAGTTGATCAGATGTGCAGTACCATGCCAACTGCAGATCAAACAGAGGCTAAGAGGTCAGATTCCTTGGATTTAAAAGCGGAACTACACCCTCCAATCATTTTAAGTGTCGTATGTGGTTATTTACGAAAGCCAAATCTACTTTGCACTGAAAGTGCACTTGGAAGTGCAGTCACTGTAGATCTGAGGGGGACATGCAAGGAAAATAAAAAACAGCATTTTAGCTTGCACATGATTGGATGATAAAATCAGAGCTTCCCCTCATTTCAGATCTACCCCCTCAAATCTACAGCAATTGCACTTCCAAGTGCACTTTGCACTTGTAGTGCAAAGTGGATTTGCCTTTCGTAAATAACCCCCATTGGTTCCTTTTTGAGAGGCCACCAAACCAGCCAGTTATAAAATGCTGCAAAAAACAGGATTATGTCAAATGCACCATGAACTTGGTGCAGTAAGTGACATTTCTGGGATTGTTCTGTAAATTGTTCATTCTTGCAAAGGAAGTAACATTTAAATTGGTGGTGTGAGATCCTTTTTTTTTAATAACCTTAAAGTCCAACCAGGAGAGCCCCCTACCCAACCCTAATTGCTCCAGGAATAAAGAAAGAAAAAAAATGAACAAAATACTCACCCAAATCCAGTCATATGACGGGCCAGGTTCTGAGTCTTCAGACTTCACAGGACCTTCAAGGGCATGAAGACTGCAGGGACCACGGCCACTGCTAGGTGGAAGGCCCCAGTCTGTATCGCTGGTTTTTGTTGAAGAGGTGCACAGGGGGTCAGAAAGGTGTGGGAGTTATTTCTTGGGCTATAAATTGTAAAGTGGCTTGTTTGGCATATATAAAATAAATGTACAACATTTTAGGTCCCTTTCACACTACTGTGACTTCACCGCGTGTTGTGGTTTTGACGTGATTTCAGGGAGGTCTATGAACCTGAACTCTCATCAAAGTCGGACCAAAGTAGTGCAGGGACTACTTTAAAGTCAACACGACTTGAAGTCGTACGAATATGAATGGTAATCATGGGGAATGACTTGTCTTGCGACTTTGCAGTCCCAAGTCGTAGAACAAGTCGTATTAAGGCCCCATGTACACAGGACGCTGCTAAACGTACGTTTAGAGGCAGTTGGACGCTTTTTTCAACTCCTCCTGAACTCCTTTAATGTTATCCTATGTGACCATGTACACCAGGGGTGCCCAACCTTTTGACGCACGAGGGCCACTTAAGCGAATTGGTAATTGGTCGCGTGCCACAATCAGAGGAGTGGATGGAAGGCAGGTCCGTGTCCGCTCTGCACATGCAGAGCAGACACAGCCTAATAGGATTGGAGGTAGGACGCAAGTTGGTTTACATCTACGACTCCTTAGAGGTGAATGGAGGGTCCAATTGGGTCAGACTGACCATGTGAAAGGGGCCCATGGCTGCTTTCACACTGATGCTCTGAGGTTTACAGGCACCACGGGTGCAAGCCAATGTAACTTTTGGCTTTTCTGCACTTTGCAATAGACTTCCATTATATTCTGCAGGTTTGGTGCACTTTCAGAAGGCTCGCCAAACTCTCAGGTAATATCAGAAGTCTATGGCTCAGTTCAGGTAACCCACAGGTGTGTTGCTCTGCATCTGTGGATTTTAGTAACAAACTGATCTTTAACCACTTAAGCCCCGGACCAATATGCAGCCTAAAGACCCAAGGTGTTTTTACAGTTCGGGACTGCGTCGCTTTAACAGACAATTGCGCGGTCGTGCGACGTGGCTCCCAAACAAAATTGGCGTCCTTTTTTCCCCACAAATAGAGCTTTCTTTTGGTGGTATTTGATCACATCTGCGGTTTTTAGTTTTTGCGCTATAAACAAAAATAGAGCGACAATTTTGAAAAAAAAGCAATATTTTTTACTTTTTGCTGTAATAAATATCCCCCAAAAACATATATAAAAACATTTTTTTTCCTCAGTTTAGGCCGATACGTATTCTTCTACCTATTTTTAGTAAAAAAAATCGCAATAAGCGTTTATCGATTGGTTTGCGCAAAATTTATAGTGTTTACAAAATAGGGGATAGTTTTATTGCATTTTTTATTTTTATTTATTTTTTACTACTAATGGCGGCGATCAGCAATTTTTTTCGTGACTGCGACATTATGGCGGACACTTCGGACAATTTTGACACATTTTTGGGACCATTGTCATTTTCACAGCAAAAAATGCATTTAAATTGCATTCTTTATTGTGAAAATGACAGTTGCAGTTTGGGAGTTAACCACAGGTGGCGCTGTAGGAGTTAGGGTGCACCTAGTATGTGTTTACAACTGTTTGGGGGTGTGGCTGTAGGAATGACGTCATCGATCGTGTCTTCCCTATAAAGGGAATGACGCGATCGATGCGCCGCCATAGTGAAGGACGGGGAAGCCGTGTTTACACACGGCTCTCCTCGTTCTTCAGCTCCGGGGAGCGATCGCGACGGAGCGGCTATAAACAAATAGCCGCGCCGTGGTCCCGGATCGCTCCCCGAGCGGACCCGACCTCCGCATGTAGCGGGGGGGGTCCCGATCGGACCCCCCACCCGCTAATAGGCGAGGACGTACCTATACGCCCATGTGCCTGTACGTGCCATATTGTGGACGTATATGTACATGGGGTGGTCCTTAAGTGGTTAAAGTGGAGGTTCCATCAAAAAAACAATTTTGCTTTAAACTGTAGCTTACGACTAAACAAGAAAAAAAAAAGAAAATTTATTTTTTTACTCATCTGGAAATGCCTGTTGCTATGCAGTCCCACGAAATCTGCCTTTGAAACCACCTAGGATTCTGACATCATCTCCCTCTAATGCTCCTGGGAAATGTGTGTCATCATTTCCCAGGATGCAGTGCGCTACCCAATTATCACTCCCCATCCAAGACTTCCAGGAAGTAAATGCCTGTAGGCTTCACAATGCCCACAAGCAAAATGACAACGGTGTAGATATAGTTTTATAAACTATATTTTTTGAATATCTATGCGGATCGGCGGCGGATTGTAAAATAGTAAGTGACCAGATTTATATTATAAAAACGCAGGATGAAAGGACATGCATTTAAAAAATGCTAATTGTGGTTGGAACTCCGCTTTAATAACAGTATTCTATTCTATTACATCCCAGAGCAGGAGGTCGCGGGCCACTGGTTGGGCACTCCTGATGTACACAGTCTCGTTTATTGCCGTTTTTAGGCAGTTGCGTTTTAACAGCATTTCTTTAAAAGCAAAAAAATGGGTTCAGACGCAGAAGACTTCAACGTTTTAGATGCCGAACACGTCTAAACATGGTAACCCGCGTTTATAGGCGTTTTTTCATTTTTGGCCATTTAAAAAAATATATATAATTATTATTATTATTTTTTTTTTTAAACGCTTCTAAACGCAAACGCGGCTAAACTGACGTTTTAAACGTGGGTTACTATCTGTCAGGTTTAATCATTTAGGAGCAGTTGTAAAAGCGTCCTGTGTACATGGAGCCTAAGTGTGGAAGGGGGCCTAAAATCTTTTGTAAAAAGTAAAACTAGATTTGGTTCGACAATCTCTTCCATACCATTCACACACATCTGCGGTGGACAATTTATACGGTCTGGTGCTAAAGTTAAGCAAGCATTGTCCTCCCCTAACTTAGACCAGTGGTGCGCTGCGGAAATGGTAGAACGAACTGTGCCATTTCTCTGCCACCCCAAGTCTCAATTTTGCCATTCTATTGAGTCCCTTAAAATATAATACCTGATCTAAACATTTATTGCTGAAAATTGGTCCTGTAAAGGGCAGAGAAAAAACAAAAATCCAATCTCAAATGCAGACCGTTGTCAGAAGTGCTTATTATCACAGAGTTTTCCAAGTCTCAATGTCCCGAGGCCACCCACACTTCAATGCAGTCGTCCAAGAAGCTGACTATTTCAATATGATCTATCTATAACAAACTCGCGCAGGCATTTTTGATTGTCAGGCTTTTTGTCAGTGGACTTGGAAAGCAGTTTGGAAAAGATTTCTCTCCTATTCAATGAGAACGTAGAGTGCAGGATGTAATTAAATGTTTTTTTTACCAAATTACTGTAACTGGAGCAAAATTGATCGAATGCATTTTATTGGAAGGCCAAGTGGGTCCTATAGGAAAATAGTTACCGGGTTACTTCTCTTTTTAATCATCTCAAAGGAATTTCTTCTAGAGCATTCCATTTTTGTTTTTATTTTTTATAGAGTTTTCCAAACGATACATTCCTTTTAAGCCATATGTAATTGCCAAATACTATTATCCCTATAAGTCACTAGGGCCCCCCGGTGTCTCTGGGACCCACAGCAGTCATGTGTTGTGGCTTTAGTTATAATGGTGGAAATCAACTGTAAATTTCAAATGTAACTCGTACAAAAAATAACAGCGACAATATTCCCAACTACACCTAGGTTCACACTGCTGCAGGATTGAAATTGCGAGTTCAGCTCAACTCCCATGATTTCATACACTCATGTCGGTCCCGAATTCAGGGACATCTGTGTGGGTTCCAGCACAGATGTCCATTGAAATCGCACTCAAAGTTGCCAAAAGTAGTACTGAAACTACTTTCGGGAATTTGTGCAGCGCCACAAAGTCGGCATCGCACCGATTCAGACGGTGCCATTGCTGCCAATTCGGCATGTAATTTGAGAAATCGCATCATTGTGAACCTAGGCTTAAAATCTAAAATCTAAAATTGTGATTGTGTGGTCAGTTGCAGCCAAGTCTATATTTTTGTCATCTTTTTAAATCTACTTTTTTCAAGCTGGGAGATGCTTGCAGGGGCAGTCTATGGCCAGCTTTTGACCCCTGACTGGATTTAGAGAGTGGGATTGGTGATCGCAATAGCTAAAAATCACTCATTGGTATACATCAGGAGATTGTATTAAGGCTTTTTCAACCTAAATCCCAATTAAATAAAAAAAATTATTATAAAAAAAAAAAAAATTAGACAAAAAGGCTCCAAAAAATTAGAAATGTTTTATTTATTTTTTTACTTACCAGAAATGGCTGTTGCTAGGCAGAGCGTCCTAATCTGTCACTTCCTATTCCGCTGTAGTCTTTATTCTTCCCCTTGCGGTGCCCCCTGAGAAATGGTGTTTTCTGGGACCTTGTGTGTGTCCCAGGAGACCGCCGCCCATTCACAAAGCGCTGCGCGACAGGAAACGGGCAGTTAAGCTGCCTGTTTTTCCCTTACGGAGTATGGCAGCACCGGGACCTGGTCCGAGGGACAGATTGGCCTTAGGCAGCCGACATCGCGGGCACCCTGGACAGGTAAGTGTGCTTATTAAAAGTCAGCAGCTACAGTGTTTGTAGCTGCTGACTTTTAAATTGTATTTTTACAGCTGGACCTCCGCTTTAAGCTTTGACAATAAATCTTAAGGCCGGGTTCACATATGTGCGACTGCAGTTTGCAGTCCAGGGTCTGGTGCATTCATGTACACCGGTTCAGGTGCAAATTTTTTACCTGAATTCGCACCTGAACTGGACCAAAAAAATAAACGCACTGTGGCTGCCACGAACATGTGTAAACCGGCTCCATTGAGAGACTGTCACATTCACGTCATGCAAATTAGATACGGTTTAAAATGCATCCAATTTGCACATATGTGAACCCAGCCGATTGGTTACTATGCAGAGTTGCATCATATTCTGTGTGCTCCAATTTTAGTTACACCCCCTTCAAATGCCCCCTCTTGAGTGGCATTTGTGAACAGATCTGTTTGTAGTAGTAATTTCCCCTCAATTTCCACTTTTTTCATTTTGCGTCTCCAAGACAGGACCGCAACAAATAACCTCCTTTAATTCCTACTCCACCCAAAAAAAAAAAATGTTTTGGCTATGTACACACTTTAATCTCAGACAGCATTTAGAACGTGATGGTTTCTAACCCTTCCCTACTCCATCTAAAAGTAACTTCTTCTTGGCGTTTGGCTTTAATGAGCATCAAACTAATCTGGCTCAAGTTTGAATTTTCTGCCCGGCGGAACCTTCTGCCACGGCCGTCTATCTTGGCAGGAAATCCTGAAAGCCAATCAGGAATCGGACGAAGAGTTGATGAGTCAATGTCGATTCTTTGGCACCAGTCGGGGCTTTTCCCATATGTGTCTGTGACATGCGTTTTCACTGCTAACCCGGCAAGCTTCTCTGGACCGTTCTGCCTGTCATGAACCCATGCCATTTCATGATAAAAGCATGTTTAATGAGGATTTTTCTATAATAAAAAAAAAATATTAAAGTATATTTTATTGTTTTTATACTAAACCTATTGCTGCGAAGGAGCTCTGTTAGGCTTTTGCGGTGGGGTGGGTCACTGGTGGCAGCAAAAGGGTTATAATGGAAGTTTTCCTCGGTGATACTTATGTTTAGAACTTGCGTTCATTGTATTTGTATATACATGTATAAATGATGTTTTTCTGGAACCCGTGTCCTATGACTTTTTTTATTTTCTTTCAAGTGTAAAGAGTGGATTTATATCTCTGTGTTTACAGTAGAAGGGATTGGACAAGATTGGGAACTGCCACTGCAAAGGCCAGGATAGAACTCTGGGAACGGCCACTGCAAAGGCCAGGATAGAACGCTGGGAACGGCCACTGCAAAGGTCAGGATAGAACGCTGGGAACTACCACTGCAAAGGTCAGGATAGAACGCTGGGAACTACCACGGCAAAGGCAGGATAGAATGCTGGGATCTGTCACTGCAAAGGCCAGGATAGAACTCTGGGAACTGCCACCGCAGAGTCAATCTGAATGTCAGAGGTCATCTGACAAATGCAGCTCTGGAAACTGCCTGACTTGGCACACTGTCTCCCAAACCCAGAGTTTGCCTAACAGTATCAAATAACCGATCCCTCTTGTTAAAGCATATCTAAACCCAACAACAAATATATTTTATATACTTCAGCTTACCAGACCTTAATGCTGGGTTCATACTGCTGTGCAGATCGTATGCAATGTGAAGTCATTCAGCCATACAATCAGGAAGCTTGTAGGGAGGCGGGGCCAGAGTCTCTCTCGCTCACACTAAAGCGCGCTCCATGTAATTCTATTACGCTCCATGTAATTCTATACTGGAGCTGGTTAAGAAAAACAATGCAGTTCTTTCCTGAGTGCCAGGGATACTCTGATGGGGGGGGGGCAACTTCTCCAAATACACAATGGATTCAGGTATCTGAAAGCATAACAATCCATCGCAAATTTCTTCCTCCACACATTGGACCCATTAGGGGGCTCAACAACACGATTAACCCCTCAAATCCCGAGTCAGAAAGCAACCGCCTACATCTTGTTCTCTGAAACTGAATAAACAAACTTGCCTAGCAGAACACATCTGGAACATATACAATATAACCCTTACTGAACGTATGATAAGGTGCTGCCATATAGGACAGGGCACTGCGCCTTTCCAAGCCATAGAGTACGTTTTATTTACTTTCAATACTTACATTGTATTACATTAAGGAATATAATTAAAGAATATGTACTGTAGACCCAACATTTCATATTCCTGATATGTAAAGAGCAACTCTGATGGGGACATATTACGTAAGGAGGCACTCTGATGGGAACCCTGAAGTATGGGGGCACTCTGAGACGTGTCGCATCCCCTGATAGTTAGGCCCCTTTCACACTGGGGTGGGAGCCGCGGTGGCGGTATAGCGGCGCTACACTGTCGGATTTGCCGCGGGATTCAGCCGCTAGCGGTGCGGTATTAACCCCCCCCCCCCTGCTAGCGGACGATAAAGGGTTAATACCGCCCGCAATGCGCCTCTGCATGCTATTTTTAGCGCTTTGCCGCCTGAAAAACTCCTCAGTGTGAAAGGGGTCTAAGAATCACTCCCTAGAGAACACTTAACCCCCTACAGCGCCACCTAGTGGTTAACCCATTCACTGCCAGTGTCATTTTCACAGTAAATTGTGCATTTTTTATAGCACTGATCGCTGTACAAATTACAATGGTCCCAAAAATGTGTCCGATATGTCCGCCATAATGTCGCAGTCATGATAAAAATCGCAGATTGCCGCCGTTACTAGTAAAAAAAATTTTTTAATAAAAATGCTATGAAACTATCCCCTATTTTGCGCAAACCAATCAAACGCTTATTGCAATTTTTTTTACCAAGAATACATGAATATGAAAACCTCTAAGGTTGGGATTATGTGGGCAACAATAATAATCAAAAAATATATATATTTTTTGATTATTATTGTTGCCCACATAATCCCAACCTTAGAGGTTTTTATTTCATAATTTCCAAGGGATGATGGCAACTACATGGTCACCTGTATAGGCTGGTTTATTTACGTAGAAGAATACAGTACATATCGGCCTAAACTGAGGGAAAAAATGTTTTTTTATATATATATATATATATATTATTTTTTTGGGGGGGATATTTATTAGAGTAAAAAATATTGCATTTTTTTCAAAATTGACACTCTATTTTTGTTTATAGCGCAAAAAATAAAAACCGCAGAGGTGATCAAATACCACCAAAAGAAAGCTCTATTTGTGGGGGGAAAAAAATGATGTCAATTTTGTTTGGGAGCCACGTCTCACAACCGCGCAATTGTCAGTTAAATTGACGCAGTGCCGAATCGCAAAAAGGGTCCTGGTCCTTTAGCAACAAATTGGTCCGGGGCTAAAGTGGTTAACAGATGTTTGACACATGCAGCGTAATACAGAAGAAGGTTTATATAATCTGTTCTCACAGAGGTCTCTTATGCGGACGAGTTTTTGTTTTCAGGACCCCTATAGGTAAGAATTTTTTCTCCTCTTCACATATGAAATTCCTTTAGATTATTACAGTATAAGAACATAAAGCCCCAGAATGCTTCTGCTACCGCACATGCTAAAAAGCCAGGCTTTGGCAGACCATACCATACATAACACGGCTGCACTTCATTTTGTTTCTTTGAGAATCCTCCAAGCTTCTAAATTCAAACCATTGGAACGAGAATAAACTCAAAGCTTTCTTTCCTAAAATGTAAGGTTGGCAATGACCCACTTTACCAACATCCACGCATCTCCCCCCATTGCACAATAAAATGTTAACTTCATTATATTTTTTAAAAGCTTTTTGTCTTCAAAAATCTTTATTTTTACTTTTGCTTTATCCAGTTTGGCGCAAGAGCATTTATTTTTTTATTTTTCATTTACATGTAAAAAATCTTAATTTTTTGGCAATAAAATTACGTAAACCCTCAGAACATTCTTTTTTTTTCTGAAAGCAGAATGGAAAGGTGATAGTTTGTCACATGATATTTGTTAAATTTTTTTTATTAGATGCAAAAATTATAAGGAAAAAATATAATAAAATTAATTTTAGTGTAAAAACACACAATATAATACCCATTTTTTTTGTAGGCTGCATTGAGTAAAAAGATACCCAAAACAACGGTGCCCAAAAATCACCCTTCATGACCAGTCATACTGCGGCAGGATGGCTCCCCTGGGTGAGCTGTACGTCGGCTCTTTAAGACGATCTAGAAGGCACGCACACCTGCAGCGTGTCCCCGGAGCCGATGTGCATGCCCAGCGGGCACGATGACCACCCACGATCGCTCTTGACAGAGCAAGAACCCGAATCTATGGGCCAGATCCACATACAAATAGATCGGCGCAGCGTATCCAAGATACGCTACGCCGCTGTAACTTACTTTTGGCTGCTTTGAATCCTCAAAGAATTTGCGCCGTAAGTTACGGTGGTGTAGTGTATTTCTGGCGGTGGAATTCAAATCGGCGATTAGGGGGCGTGCATTGCGCTAAAGGACATCGATAGGACGTCATTTTTTTTAACTTAGACGGGACATACGTACATTCCGATTCACGGACGACTTACGCAAAAAAAAAAATTATTTCGACGCGGGAACGACGGCCATACTTAACATGGCAAATCTAACTATACGCCGCTTTAACTATACGCCGGAAAAAGCCAACTAGAGACGATGTAAGAGAATGCGACGGCCGCGCGTATGTTCGGGGATCTTAGTGCCCAACTCCAGCCACACTGAGGATTCTAGTGCCCAATATCAGTCCACACTGGGGATCTTAGTGCCCAACATCAGCCCACTGGGGATCTTAGTGCCCAACTCCAGCCACACTGGACCGTGCTGACCGTGACAGAAGCAGCAACTGCAACGGAGAGATTGCAAGGTGAGTTCCGGGGGGTTTTAGCTCGTCCTGATGAAGGAGGAATGTGTGGATCCTTGCATCTTGTTGGCCCTCTTATTCTATTGATTATTCATAAGCAAAAACACTCTGGACTCCATCACCATAAATGTGGCACCAATACTGTGCACCAATACATATCTGGATTCTGTTCAAGACCCCCTCTTACATTTAGGATATTTAATTTATCGGGACAAGCCTCACCTAAGCAAATCAGCTTCATACATATGATAGACACCAACAGTATTAGTCAATGATAATGTGAAAATGTAAGTTCTACCTCCTCTTTATGCATGTATTTACAAGAAAATGTCACTTTGACAAATGGGCAAAGTGACAGTCCCTCTTAAAAAGGAAACTTGTACCGAAGAAATATGAAAACTGCATTACTAATGTGTCTTTCCCAAATAGCTGCCTGGTTGGCATGCCAATTTAGGGCCTTTAATCCCTTCTGTGTCATGGACCTTCAACAGGTATGCCCGTTTAGGAGTTCTGACTTTGGTATATATTTTTTCCTGGTCAGTCAATGAAAGTGCTGAAACCAGACAGACAACAATCATTTTCAAAAGAAGGTCAGCAATGACAGTACAGGTTCCCTTTAATGGACTCTGCATGCAGTATTGACCTAGATTTTTTTGTTTTCCTGTTATGGTTTCTTTGGTTCCCGAACAAGAGCTGGATTTTCCATTAAAAGTAAAAACGGAAAAACAAGTACGAATGGATATAAAAGACAAAAAGAATGCAGCCTTCGGTTTCAGTTAAGTATCTGTGCAAAATACGCCCAGAGCTCAGTAATGCGAAGGCCACTGTAGGACGGAGTTTTTAATACAGCCGGATGAAAATATGATATGCCCAAACTGCACAGCTAACTGGGACAAGAAAGCCTCACTTCCTTAGATCTAATTTCTCTCTCTGTCAGTAGGAATCTACTTATTTTCTAGGCCACAAAACGTCCACGTGTTACCATCTGCTGAAATTCTCTTAACCTATAATTTTAGGTTTTTAGCTATTTTTAAGCCAAAGTCTGGGCAAAAATCCAGTTCTATCATTACCTAGTAAATGACTTTGACCTTTCTCCTGGGTGGCTTCCCCAAACACCTTGTCCTGGAACACAATACGATTGATTCTTCAAACTCATTCTGTTCTTTGCTCTGGAAATCTTGTTCCCTGCCCAGTGGACCAGGTCATTATATCCACCCCTTTTCTTGGGGACCTCTCGCAAGAAAAGGGGAAAGGGAAAAGTCATAGGACAGAGGGGAAAGGAGAGAGGGAGCAGAGAGAAAGGAAAGAGGGGCAACACTGGAAAGAGAAGAGATTAGAAGTTGGAGACAGGAGAAAATGGAAAGCAGAGAGAGAGGGGGGAGAGGGAGGGTGAGGGAGAGAGAGGGAGGGTGAGGGAGAGAGAGGGAGGGTGAGGGAGAGAGAGGGAGGGTGAGGGAGAGAGAGGGAGGGTGAGGAGAGAGAGGGGGAGAGAGAGAGGGGGAGAAAGAGGGGGGGAGAGGGGGAGGGAGAGGAAAGAGAGAGAGCAGAGGAAGTGAAGAGGGGAGATGCTAGAAAAAGGGAGAGAGTGGAGATTAGAGAGAGAGACGGGGCAAAAGATTATTAAGGAAGAAGAAAAAGGAAAAAGAGAGAGTGGATAGGGTAAGGGGGGGGGGGGAGTGGTGAGGAATGTGAAAGAGAAGAGGGGAATGGAAAGGAGCTATTGCAAAAAGAAAACAGAAGAGAATGGAAAATAGAGAGAGAGGATAGGAGAGAATCGAGAGGGGAGATAGAGAGACAAAATATTAGAATGTCAGAAGAGAAAGAGGATAGGATAAGAGGAGAGAGAGAGAGAGAGAGAGAGTGGAGAGCAAGGAGAAAAGTGAGATGGGAAATGAGGTATACTGGAAAAGGGGAGGAGAAGAAAATCAGAAAGAGGAAACAGAGCGGAGAGGGTATAGAGGAGAGAGGAAAGGGGTAATAAGAAGAGAGAGAGAGGAAAACGGAAGGGAAAGGCAAGAGGAGAGATTGGAAAGGGGAAAAGGAAAAAGACAGAAGAGAGTGAGAGAGGATAAGAGACAAAATACAATCCATTAATAATATATGAATACATGTCTCCTTTTTCTGAAGTGACATTTTATTTTTGTTATCTACAATAACACATGTATTTTATGGCACAGTTATAAAAACAAATGTGACAAAAAAAAATGGAGGTATAGTTGTAACAAAGTAACAAGTGTCACATTAAAATACTATATTTGTACAACAGACTACAATACAAAGTCCACAGCTGCCCCCAAGACACCTGACAATGTGCACTTATATTGAGAGTCCCTGCCGCAAGTGCTCAGTACCCACCACGGGTCCATTTTTTGAGGCTCGCGGTTTGGCCTTCTGCATCTGGCCCTCAAAGGACTAGATTAGAAGTTACACAAGGGCCAAATTTAACCTCTGGCTTTCCAGTCCAGAAAAAAAATTAACCATACGTGCTTTTTGTGCATTTTATTTAAATATACTTTGTACAATTACTTCTAACATTAAAGCGGGAGTTCACCCGAAAAACATTTTTTAACATTAGATTGAGGCTCATTTTGTCTAGGGGAATCGGGTGTTTTTTTTTAAAATCGAAGCCGTACTTACCGTTTTAGAGAACGATCTTCTCCGCCACTTCCGGGTATGGTCTTCGGGACTGGGCGTTCCTATTTGATTGACAGGCTTCCGACGGTCGCATACATCGCGTCACGAGTAGCCGAAAGAAGCCGAACGTCGGTGAGGCTCTATACGGCGCCTGCGCACCGACGTTCGGCTACTTTCGGAAAATCGTGACGCGATGTATGCGACCGTCAGAAGCCTGTCGGAAGCCTGTCAATCAAATAGGAACGCCCAGTCCCGCAGCCCATACCCGGAAGCGGTGGAGAAGATCGCTCTCTAAAACGGTAAGTACTGCTTCGATTTTAAAAAAACTACCCGATTCTCCTAGACAAAATGAGCCTCAATCTAATGTTAAAAATTAACTTTTTGGGTGAACCTCCACTTTAATAGGGTTTAGCATAACACTATAGACTTCCTGGTTGCACAGCTACTTCCCAGAGGCTGCTGATTTCTACACTGTGCATGACTGACTGGTATGGTAAGAAAACATTAAACATGAACTCCGGAAGAAGCACATAAAAGAGGCATGTGTAATTTTACTTAAATCTTGGTGTGCTTTGTGTAGTTCTTCCAGATCTGTGCAGTAATCTAGTGTGGAGGTTTTTCTTTGGCAGGAGCTTCCTGTAATAAAGACCACTCTCTGCTGCTCTTTCTGTGCAGGGTGACTGGTCTTGTCTCCACCCCTTCCTGTAGTTGTCTGCTGACAGCCTGTAGTGGGTGGAACCTGCTAGGCCCCTCCCACAGCTCTGCTCTTTGGGCAGGCTATGTACAGCACAGGCAACTGACTGGCTGTTTCTCTTTAAAATTCACTATGAGCTAACTGGACAGACGATCATCTGCAATTTTTTTTCCTATGTCATTCCCTGGGTGCTTCACCTGAATCTAGTGGCTGCCAGTTGCTTGGCATCCTGGCAAAACTTGATTTTTGCTTTTCTTTCTTCTCATTCCTCCCATACTTTGGAAGAACGTAGCATGACCAATGTTTTTTTTGGTAAGCAAGCTCAGAATGTCATTACCATAGCCAACCAATAACCATGATTGTAGGATATTTTGGTAGCCATATTTAAGGTGGGCATGCGCTATATTTTACTACCGTTTCCTCCCACACACCAGAAAAAAAAATCTGGCAAAAAGTTGCAAAAAAAGTTTTCGTTCACCACTTCAACGCCACATTTTAATAGATACTGTATTTAGTTTCAATACGTTTCTTGAACCTTTACACATTTATTAACAACATGGGTTAACTTGCAATTTATGTTTAGTAGTTGATTTAATTTTGAGCCATTGAAAGCCAAGTCTTTGGTGTTACAGGGCAACTGATAAACTTTTTCTTGGATGAAAATACTGAAAATAAAATATGGAAAAAGATAATGTAGGAAGATGAAGAACGGAATATAATTATTGGGGTCGTTTTCTATTTCAGAAAGAGAATGTAACATATATTAATACTGATGATAACTGTCTATATAATGGCCTTGCAGTTCCAGAATTATGAAGGTTTTCTTTTACATTTCAGTTCATTTAGCCCTCAATATCTGGTACCATTTAGTGCGTTATTGCTCCAGAAGATTTTACATGGTCTAGACTAATCCAACTTGTTGCCTGTTGTTTTCTTGGTTGACTTAGCTATAACCTTCTTGTGGCTGTCAGGTTTTGGTTCCTCTTCACTGACGGCTTTCTCTTTGTCCATGAGGTGTTTAGAGAGGACCTCTTTTTTACTGTCCACAGTGGCCTGACGTAGAGCTCTCTTTAGGTTCTTTACTTTCTCTCGTAGGTGGGCATTGGCTTTCTCTAGGAAACGGACTTTCTGGGATAAGGTCTTTGAACGTTCCTCTTCTTCCAACAAAGCCCTTTGAACCGAATCACACATCAACTGCAAAAAAGGAACATAAGACACATTGGAGTCGCCAAGAACGATGACAAATTCTGTAAACGCAGCTAATATTGGCCGTATCTAAAGGAAGAACTGTTTTTGTTGGAAATAGAAGATTCTCTGTCTCAACAAATACAGTCTAATGCCTGTTGTAATATTAATATAGATGTGTAGGTATTTAAAATATTATGTTATATATATATATATATATATATATATATATATATATATATATATATATGGCATGGTTTACATACAGGGGTGTTTGCTGACCAAAAGGGGTTAGTGGTCAAACGACACGTATCAAAAGATACAGAGGACTCTTTGATGTGTTAATCTTATCTAAGACGACCTAGGTGTGTGAAATGGCCTGGTACTTCCTTACATAAGGAAGTGTTTATTGATGGTAATTAGACTTGTGGGATATTCATTCAATGGGAACATTTGGTTGGGGGGCACTTCCAGTGTGAGTCCAATATTTGAAGTGATCACGTGAATGTGTCCAGTACTCCGGTCAGATAATTAATATCTTAGATGTTAGTATGATGACCATAAATTACGTCGTTTTGCAGCGACACACCAGGCTCTCCAGAGAACGCAAAATTTAATTAACTTCCAATAACATACAAAGTCTAAAGTCCACAGACGATACAAGAATCCAACAGAGTATAATTCAGAATCCCATCTTTTCCTAGACCTGTGCTATATTCATCGTAGAGAGACAAGACAAGACTCCTTGAATGCCAGCTTGACTGCTTCAAATATTGGACTCACACTGGAAGTGGGGGGGGGTCAACCAAATGTTCCCATTGAATGAATATCCCACAAGTCTAATTACCATCAATAAACACTTCCTTATGTAAGGAAGTACCAGGCCACACACCTAGGTCATCTTAGATAAGATTAACACATCAAAGAGTCCTCTGTATCTTTTGATACGTGTCGTTTGACCACTAACCCCTTTGATGTGTAACCTTGAATGCCTGTATGTAAACCTATATATACTGTGCCTTTCATATACCACAATATTTTACAATACCTACATATCTATATTAATATTACTACAATGCCTTGTACACTCGATCTGAATTTCCATCGGGATAAACTCCGGCGGATTTTTCTGATGGAAATTCCGTTCAAGCTCTCTTGCATACACACTGTCACACCAAATTCCGACCGTCCAAAACGCGGTGACGTACAACACTACGACGAGCCGAGAAAAATGAAGTTCAATGCTTCCAAGCATGCGTCGACTTGATTCTGAGCATACATGTTTTTTTCTCTGTCGGAGTTCCATACAGATGAAAGGAATCTCGGAAAAAAAGAGAACATGTTCTCTTTCTAAGTCCATCGGAATTTCCGATGGGACATACACACGGTCGGAATATCCAAAATTCCGTCTGACTTTTTCCATCGGAAATTCCGATCATGTTCACAAGGCATTACATCTCATTGTTGGGAAAGACGAAGGAGATGCAATATTCATAAAAAAAGTAGAAATTAAAGAACACCAGTCAAGCATTTTTTTGTTTAGATTTACATAGTTAGGTTGAAAAAAGACACATGTCCATCCTGTTCAACCATAAAAAAAAAATATATCGTACAATCCTATATACCCAATTCTATACCCACAGTTGATCCAGAGGAAAGCAAAAAAACACTGCAGAGCATGATATAATTTGCTACAGCAGGAGAAAAAATTATTTCCTGATCCCCCGTGAGGCAATCAGATTTTCCCTGGATCAACTTTACCTATAAATGTCAGTACCCAGTTATATTATATACATTTAGGAAAGTATGCAGACCTTTCTTAAAGCAATCTGCTGAGCTGGCCAGAACCACCTCTGGAGGGAGTCTATTCCACATTTTCACAGCTCTTACTGTGAAGAAACCTTTCCGTATCTGGGGATATAATCTCTTTTCCTCTAGACGTAAAGAGTGCCCCCTTGTCCTCTGTGTTGACCGTAAAGTGAATAACTCAACACCAAGTTCACTATATGGACCCCTTATATATTTGTACATGTTGATCATATCCTTTCTCCCCCCCCCCTTATTCTCCTCTTCTCAAGAGTGAATAAATTCAGTTCCTCTAATCTTTCAATCCTGAGCGTGATTTTTCCACATTCAGGAGAGGGTGGTTGAGGGCGGTTGAAGCTCACCTAACCACAGCGGCTCCTAATCTCTGCTAAAAGCCTATGTGTACATTGACACAGGATTTTATAAAGTTGAGTTTAGGCCCTATGGCAAAAAAATACCAAAAGCTCCTAAACTCAAGTTTAGTAGCTGCTAGTGTAAAGGGGAATACTTTAACATTTGAGCTACATTTTCATGTTCAATCTTTATTGTCAACCTTAGAAAAAGTCATAAACTGGTGACTTGGGAGGGGAAAGAAGACGTCTCCGTGCATAGAAATGTAGACCCAGATAATACAATATTAAATATATTTTCCAAAACATCCTTTTGCCTTCTTAGGTCTACACCTAACTGCTCAATCATCTCCTAGTATTAGATTTAATTTGTCAATCATCGCTTAGTTTTTTTTTTTATCTCCTTCATTTATGGATAATTTCCTAGATGTCTACACAAAGGCTTGGATTCACGTAACACTTACGCGGCGTATCTCGAGATACGCCGCGTAAGTGTCAATGCAAGCCTCATAAAGCAGGTGTAAGTCATGTTAAGGTATGGACCAGGGAACAGCCGTCGTATTTTACGTTGTTTACGTAGTAGTACGTGAATAGGGCTGGGCGTAGGTTACGTTTACGTCGTAGGCAGTGATTCGACGTATCTTAAGGAGTATTTCCGACGTGATTCTGAGCATGGGAAGCGTCCACGGGACGGCGCATGCGCCGTTTATTTGGCCCATCAGTTGCATGGGGTCACGGTTCATTTAAATGGATCACGCCGGCGCAACGTTGGGAGCAAGTACTTTGTGAATACTGTGCTCGCCGCTCTGCGATACGTCGGCGTAGCGTATATTCGATACGCTACGCCGGCATAACTATGCGCCGAGGTATGTGAATCCAGGCCTATATGTAATAATTACTGTATCCCCTTGCCTTAGGTCTACATTTACCAAATCTCCTAGTCTTAGGTTAATAGGTAACATATCAAATATTTCCTAGTCTTAGGTCAGTGATGGCGAACCTTAGCACCCCAGATGTTTTGGAACTACATTTCCCATGATGCTCATGTGCTCTGCAGTGTAGTTGAGCATCACTGGAAATGTAGATCCAAAACATCTGGGGTGCCAAGGTTCACCATCACTGTCTTAGGTTAATAAGAAACATATTAAATATTTCCTAGTCTTAGGTTTACAGCCTAGTCTAGGATTATGGCCCACATAAACCAAATTTACTTTTCCCTATCTGTAAAGTATTTGAATAAAAAATATCACATTAAAAAACTGGAAAAGGTTGACGAAGACCAAGGCTACAAAACAGACATGTGATCCAGGAAATATCAACGAGGAAATGATGGAATAACCTGAAAGCCTCAAAGAAAAAAATGAACAAACAGTCAGTGTAGGGGACACAGATAAGGACGGGATAACAGATGTTTGTCCTCTGCTCACCCTACTGTCCTCTTGAGCTTCCCAGTCTGGAGAGAAGACCTGAGGATCCGTCCCGGCCACACAGTTGGAGAACTGAAACATACTGGAGAAGATGCGACTGTTTTCCGATGTGTTGGGGAAAATGGGGTCTTGAAAGTTGACTCCGTGAGGAAGGAGATTGTAATTTTCATCCATCCTGAAACAATTTAAAGAAAATTAGAATGAAAAATGAATAGCACTAGGAAAATTTTAAGAAAAAAAAAAAGTCAACTGCAGAACTTGAAACATTAGAACTGTGCTTACATCAGAATATGCATTTAATTTGCCTTTTAAAAGCATTTTATATAGTAGAATGCAGCCAGAGACATGGAACTAGGCGGTGTGGTAATATAATTGTCCTACAAGAGGGTCTGGGCATGCCACCACTATGCACACTCCCCCAGGACCTCAAGTAATCCTATTGCCTTTAGCCTTCCAACTATATAGTTCTAAACAACTCCCCTAATACAAATAAGCAATTTATTTTGTTTGATAAGGGTTTTTTTTAAATACAAAGGGCCAGATTCTCGTAGATCGGCGTATTTTTGTGCGGGCGTAACTTATCCTATTTACGTTACGCCTCCGCAACTTAGACGAGCAAGTGCTGTATTCTCAAAGCACTTGCTCCTTAAGTTGCGGCGGCGTAGCGTAAATCGGCCGGCGTAAGCCCGCCTAATTCAAATTTGGATCACGGGGCGTGTTTTATGTAAATGTACTGTGACCCGACGTAATTGACGTTTTTCCCAGTGTGCATTGCTCCAAAGTATGCCGCAAGGACGTCATTGGTTCCGACGTGAACGTAAATGACGTCCAGCCCCATTCACGGACGACTTACGCGAAGACGTAAAATATTCAAAATTCGACGCGGGAACGACGTCCATACTTAACATTGGAACGCCGCATGTACGCCACCATATAGCAGGGGTAACTTTACGCCGGGAAAAGCCTAACGTAAACGGCGTATCTGTACTGCGTCGGCCGGGCGTACGTTCGTGAATTCGCGTATCTAGCTGATTTACATATTTCTAGGCGTAAATCAGCGTACACGCCCCTAGCGGCCAGCGTAAATATGCAGTTAAGATCCGACGGCGTAACAGACTTACGCCCGACGGATCTAATAGAAGCTATACTTTTTGGCCCAGATTCTCAAAGGAGATACGACGGCGTATCTCCAGATACACCGTCGTATCTCTGAGTCTGGGCGGTCATATCTATGCGCCTGACTCTAAGAATCAGGCGCATAGATACGACCGCCCAGACTCAGAGATACGACGGCGTATCTGGAGATACGCCGTCGTATCTCCTTTGAGAATCTGGGCCAAAAAGTATAGTTGCTTACATTTCATAGTTTCAAAAATGTCTTTCTCAATTGATTTTGACAGCAGGCTGTACACTCCCCACCTGATTGTCACATGCCAAAACCCACCCATTTATTTCATTGTACGAACAGTGTCCATGGGCATGAGTCCTTATAATGACGGTGAAAAACTGACTTTGACATCTACTGGCAAACGGTTGAAATCGAAGTAATCTTAGAAAATTGCAGTAAATTGTATTATGTAGCAGTTTTATGCATGAGCTATTGGAATAGGTAAATATTATGAGAACAGAGACAACATAAACTATTCAATGTTTACAATGACGTAGCGTTGCTCCTGGGGGGTAAATTCAGTGCAGAAATGACCGCAATCCCCCCGTGTCCCATACACACTAATCCATATAAATCAAAGGTATTCAGAATAACATCTCAGAGAATAAACACCAGAGAGGTACACAATTCCAGGCATGAACCCACCCCGGTACTTTAAAACCTATAAATGTAAACCAACCATATGATTAAAGGGTCAGTCCACCAAAAAAACAAGATTTACATTTTAGTAGATGTTGGAAAATTCAACCCACTGACAGTTTCTTCTATTTTGGGGACTCTATTGGTGAGATCCCTGTGCTATGTTCCCGGGTCTGCCCACCTACTATAGCTTTTATGACAACAGCTAGTGAGTGGGAATTCCACCTTTGACAGTTGTCACTGGGGTAAGTGTAAGATTTGCCCCTTATTTCTGTTCTGGTCACATTTTTGGATTTTCCCATCACCTTCTGTGTTAGTGACAATGGCCACCAGAACAAAAATAGAGGGTTTCCACTTCCCCTTCCTAAAAAATAGAGGGTTAACTTCCGAATCGGCAAAAAGCAAGAAATACACTATGGGCCAGATTCTGAAAGGACTTACGACGGCGCAGCGCCATGTACGCCGTCGTAAGTCCTAATCCGACCCGTCGTATCTATGCGCCTGATTCTTAGAATCAGTTACGCATAGCTATCCATTAGATCCGACAGGCGTAAGTCTCTTACGCCGTCGGATCTTAACTGCATTTTTTTTGACCGCTAGGTGGCGCTTCCGTCGAATTTCGCGTCGAGTATGCAAATTAGCTAGATACGTGAAATCCCGAACGTACGCGCTGCCGACGCAGTAAAGTTACAACGTTTACGTTAGGCTTTTCCCGGCGTATAGTTGCCCCTGCTATATGAGGTATAAGTGCGGCGCACCAATGTTAAGTATGGCCGTCGTTCCCGCGTCGAAATTTTAAAAAGTTACGTCGTTTGTGTAAGTCGTCCGTGAATGGGGCTGGACGTCATTTACGTTCACGTCGAAACCAATGACATCCTTGCGGCGTACTTTGGAGCAATGCACACTGGGAAATCCCATTCCGCAAAAACGTCAATCACGTCGGGTCACAGTAGTTTTACATAAAACACGCCCCCCTGATCCAAATTTGAATTAGGCGGGCTTACGCCGGCCGATTTACGCTACGCCGCCGCAACTTACGGAGCAAGTGCTTTGAGAATACAGCACTTGCCCGTGTAAGTCGCGGAGGCGTAACCTAAATCAGATACGTTACGCCCGCACAATTTTACGCGGATGTACAAGAATCTGGCCCTGAATTACCAAAAGTATTGGGACGCCTGCCTTTACACGCACATATATTTTAATGGCATCCCAGTCTTAGTCTGTAGGGTTCAATATTGGGTTGGCTCACCCTTTGCAGCTATAGTAGCTTCAACTCTTCTGGGAAGGCCGTCCACAAGGTTTAGGACTGGGATGCCATCGCCGCGCCGGCCAATCACAGAACCGGAGCGGTGATACCTGGAAGAGGCACGGACGGGACATGGTGGCGGCGAAGGAGTGGAACGAGAAGCGCTTCGGGGGCCTCGATCTCAGGTAAGTCATTCATAATGAGCTAGTATGCTATGCATACTAGCTCATTATGCCTTTTTTTTTGTAGGAGAAAAAAAATGGGCTTTACTTCCTCTTTAAGCCAGGTGCATCTGTTGCAGAAAGGGATGCATAAAGTTGCAGCAAATGCATGAGCATTAAAGATTAACTTCTGGTCTGCCCAGGTGCCCTCTCTCTGCAGTCCATGCGTGCCACCCCCACAGATTACAGCAAGGACTTTTTCTGATTCATTTTGGATAGTCCTTCTCTGTTTGTTATAGATTTTTGGTTACTGTAACTTCTATATTTTGCCTGGCACAGAAATGAAACCGAGAGGAGAGAAGATCTTTCACACAAACATGTACATACACAATGGCTTCTATGCTTAACTCAAAGCAGAAAATGTGTTTTGTCTCAACCTGCAAGTCATAAGGTCTCCCGGAGGGAGCACAGCATGGCTTCATTCCCAGTTATTGAGCTTATACAGCAATCCTACACTGATGGGAAACAGAGCGTATGGCAAGCACGGGGGAAACACAAACTTCCACTTGTCTCTGTTGCAGTGGCGGCTGGTGCTCAATTTTTTTTTGAGGGGGGCGCAAACGGAAAAAAAAAATTGCAGCCTCACTGTGCCCATCAATTGCAGCCACTGTGCCATCAATTGTCACCACTGTGCCGTGCCATCAAACGCAGCCACTGTGCCATCAATTGTCACCACTGTTCCATGTCATCAAACGCAGCCACTGTGTCCATCAATTGCAGCCACTGTGCCATCAATTGTCACCACTGTGCCATGCCATCAAACGCAGCCACTGTGCCATCAATTGTCACCACTGTTCCATGCCATCAAATGCAGCCACTGTGCCATCAATTCGCACCACTGTTCCATGCCATCAAATGCAGTCACTGTGCCAGCAATTCGCACCACTGTGCCATGCCATTAAACGCAGCCACTGTGCCATCAATTGTCACCACTGTGCCATGCCATTAAACGCAGCCACTGTGCCATGCCATCAAACGCAGCCACTGTGCCATCAACTGTTGCCACTGTGCCCTTTAATTGTCGCCACTGTGCCCATTGTCACCACTGTGCCCTTTAATTGTCGCCACTGTGCCCATTCATGCCGCTGTGTCAATTGTCCCCACTGTGCCTATTGTCGCCACTGTGTCCATTGATGTCACTGTGCCCTTCGTCGCCGCTGTGCCCCGTTCTCGGCTCTTTATTGGATGACTGATAGCAGCGCAGACCGTGGCTCCCGCTGCTGTCAATCAAATCAATGACGTGGCGATTACAATGTACACGTTTTCATATGATGTTTTCTATTTTGTTAGAGCTGGCTATTTAATTCTGGTCGTTTTCAAAACCCCTGAGGAAGCCTAATAAGGCGAAATATATTGGGTGACAACATCTTAAACTGACCAGTTATCCAAAATTTGGGAACTCCAGCTCCCCGGATATCCAAGTTCTGACTTAATACAATTGTTTTTAATTTTTGTATCATGTGTTGTATTATCTTCGACCCTGATATTTTAATACATTTTTAAAACTATTTGTTATATCTAGAATTTATTCTATATAGCACCGCCATAATCCCACTCCTCTTTTTGTTTTCACCTGTTATCGTTTGGGATGAGGTGCGATATGTATGCTTGAGACTAACTGGATCCCCTCCAGTTTTCCAGACATTACAGTTATAATTAATCAAAATTAGTAGATTAATTGATAAAAAAAAAAAAAAAACGATTTATCGAGCACGAAAATTTTAATCAGTAACAGTCCTAGTTTAGATACATCTTAACCCTTTAACGATCATACAAGCCATTGTGTTATACAGGTGCATCTTACAGTACAGAAGGTCCAGTAGCTGTTTCATCAGCTTTGCAATTTCCTCAATGTACAGATATCTTTAAAGTGGAGGTTCCCCCTAAAAAGAAATTCTAACAATACATTAAGAAGACTGATTACACTGCGGGTATGCTGTTTTTTTTTCCGTACATACCTCGATATCGCCGTTTCATCCCTCGGCTTCCGGGTATGATTCTTGTGGGGCTGGGCGTTCCTAGTTGATTGACGTTCCTCCGACCGACACATACATGGCGTCACGACTTTCCGAAAGAAGTCAAACGTCGCTGCGCAGGCGCCGTATAGAGCTGACTCTATACGGCGCCTGCGCAATGACGTTCGGCTTCTGTTGGAAAGTCGTGACAGTATGCGCCGGTCGGAGGAACGTCAATCAACTAGGTCCAGCAAGAATCATACCCGGAAGCCGAGGGATGAAACGGCGATAACGCGGTATGTACGAAAAAAAACCCCAGCATACCCGCAGTGTAATCAGTCTTCTCAATGTATTGTTAGAATTTATGAGCCAGATTCACGTAGCCCGGGCGCAGCGTAACGTAACCGATTTAGGTTACACCGCCGCAAATTTTCTGTCTAGGTGCCCAATCCACAAAGCACTTACCTGGAAATTTGCGGCGGTGTATCCTAAATCCGTCCGGCGCAAGGCGGGCCAATTCAAATGGGGCGGGTACCATTTAAATTAGGCGCGCTCCCGCGCCGGACGTACTGCGCATGCTCCCGACGCAAATTTCCCGGCGTGCTTTGCGCGAAATTACGACGCGCCGACGTTTTGTGAATCGCGACGTGAAAAAAAGACTTGTGCCGAGAAAAATAAAAAATAATAAAAAAAATAAATAAAAAAAAAAATCAAAAGCGACGCGGGAAAGACGGGTATACTTTTACATGGTGTAGTAATTTTACACTTTGTAAAAGGTGCCCTATCTTTGCGACGGCAAACTAACACTTGCGGCGACGTAACGACGGGAAAAAGTTTCGTGGATCGCCGTAACTGCTAATTTGCATACCCGACGCTGGTTTACGACGCAAACTCCCCCCAGCGGCGGCCGCGGTACTGCATCCTAAGATCCGACAGTGTAAAACTATTACACCTGTCGGATCTTAGGGATATCTATGCGTAACTGATTCTATGAATCAGTCGCATAGATAGAAACAGAGATACGACGGCGTATCAGGAGAAACGCCGTCGTATCCCTTTTCTGAATCTGGCCCTAAATACTCAAATATACTCAATTTGTCACTAACATCTAATAAAAGTCCCCACTCCAGAACTTGGCAGGGTAGAAGGAATGGATGAAGTGGTACAACGCCCTTCCAACCCCCCTCCCCGCCCCGAGCCTGGGCGCCCAATCTCCTAAACGCCAGCTGTTTTCGTGAGACCGCTACCTCGTCCACAGCCATGGGGCACCCATCGCACCGACCCTCCATAGCTGCCCCGCGGATTATGCTGCATTCCTAAAGGATTTAAGGAACGCTGGCTTTGCAGAGTTGTTTTAACTTTGATCTTATGTATTGATGGAAAAATAAAGGCAGGCCCTGTCAGATAAAGTTAGTGTCCGATCTTTAAAACGTGCACAACCTGCGTCGCCCGTTTCTGATCTCTCCTGGAACCAAGGATGGCACTGCGTGAGTGATTATAGAGAAAGCGATGACGCTCGTGATGGAATGTGCCAATTAGTTTACGCAAAACTTGCGATAGAAGAGACCTGTAAAACATGATTTTGTATGAAAGGGTCCCTGATAACATTCATGGCTGTAAAAATAAAAATATGAGAAAATTAGATTTGTGTTTATTGGTGTTTTTACTATGCCTGTTTTTAATGGATTACATGTAAGTGCAATACATTGTTTTTAATAATTTTCCGATGCTCGGCTGCAGAGATCGGGAAACGTCTCCCTGCCTGTGATTAGCGCAGCGCGGTGCCGACTTCCTGGCGGGCTCTGCACGTGGGCTGTGCGAACACGCTGGAGCTCATCCTTACCCCCAACAGGTCATGTTTTCAGGCTTTCCATTATTTTGATGATTTGATCACTTTCACTGCCTTAGTAATTACCACAGCTGTTTCATCTGAGGTAAAACCTGAAAACATGACCTGTTGGGGAAACTTGAGGACTGAAGTTGAGAAATATTGGTCTATGGGACTACTGTGATCATGAAGATCTGCTGGGCACTATATATATATATATATATATATATATATATATATATATATATACACATACATACATACACACACACACACACACACGCATATACATACAATGAAGGACCAGAAGGATTTTTTTTACCCTTAATGACCAGGCTATTAATTTTTGCGATACGGCACTGTGACATGTTTTATTTTTTACTAGTAATGGTGGCGATCTGCGATTTTTAACGGGACTGCAACAATACGCCGGACAGATCGGACACTTGACACTTTTTTGGGACCATTGAGATTTATACAGCGATCAGTGCTATAACAATGCACTGATTACTGTATAAATGGCACTGGCAGGGAAGGGGTTAACACTAGGGGGCGATCAAGGATTAAGTGTTCCCTAGAGAGGGGTTTCTAACTGTAGGGGGATGGGACTGACTGGAGGAGGAGAGAGATCGCTGTTCCTGATCACTAGGAACAGCAGATCTCTCTCCACTCCCTTGTCAGAACAGGATCTGTCTATTCACATATACAGATCCCTGTTCTGGCTCTCTGAGGATCGATCGCTAGTCGCCGGCGGACATTGCGGGCTCCGGTGTCAGGCCTGCAGGCGCGTTCCCCCTAACGCTTTTAAAAGCGTCCGACATACACCCACGGCGACTCGCGCAGTGTGCCAACCTGCCACCGTATGACAGCGGCTGGTCGGCAAGCGGTTAAAGTCTCCACCAGGGAGACCATCGAGTCATCACAGCCATAGTCGACTATTAGGAAACGTGTCCAGAGTTTTACTGATTTTTGGTGACAACGTTTCTCTAACTGACATCAATGGCAGTTACCACTACAGTTGTACTTCTCTGCTCCTACTCCTCTATGGGAAAGTGTATAGCACATGTGTATTGTTTTCATATGTCCGGAAATCATTCCAAGGAGACAGACGGGGAAGATAATAGGCTCCAGTCTGCTCTGACCCTCATAGTCTTCTTATTCCGGGCGGAAGGCAGTGGATGTACATGAAACCTTCCCAATGCTCTCCAATTACAGACGGCTTGCTCTATTCCAGCAGCTGTTTCTTATGGTAGTTGGGTACCCCCCCCCCCCCCCTCCACTACTTTACTTTAACCCATTCCAGAGAAACCTCATGGGACAGGACCGCCAAGCAATGCTCACTATGGGAGGCCCTGGTCTATTTTAACAATAACAAATTATACGTGTAAATAAGCATTTTATACTGCAAATATACAAATCGGAGATATGTGGGAAATGAACGGGCCACCTTAAAGCAGCAAGCCTCAAATTCCATCACTATTCCAAAGGCACCACCATTTGTATGACTACTACTGAGGGTTTTTAGAATGAGAAGAAAAATGAAGAACATAACGGGCCAGATCCACAAAGAACTTACGCCGGCGTATCTATTGATTTTTTATTCTTGGTTCTGTTTTTTTTTTGTAAAATTATTTTTATTGAATTTTTCAAGACACATACACAATAACAGGCCACAGACGCGACCAACAGTTACCGGTCATGACACAGAGACCGGTGTACAAACCAAAACCCAACCAAGAGAAAAGGGGGAAAAGGGGGGGGGGGGGGGGGGGGAGAAGAGGAAAAGAAAAAAAAAAAAAAGGGGGGGGGGGACAAATGCTTGCATTAGACATATTCAACACCTGTCAAATGTAATGAGATGGATTATAATGCAGTGAAGTCCAAGCTTGACCGTTCCCCCTTACACAGTATAAATAACGCCTTCTTGCCGACCCTTGACCCCAGTACCGAGCTAAGAGACGGATGCTCGCACTCCATCATGGAGGACCGAACCCCTCCATAGTTGCATAGTAACAAGTACCCTCTTCAAAGTTCACAGTCGTCATGAGACATATCCTGCACCCCTACCCACAATTTCCCTGACCCCCTCAGCCGTCAGACCCCGCATGCCTCCTACCCATCCAGCTTAATCTGACACTGTATCCACAGAGGCCATCCAGCCCCCCCATACCTTATCAAACTTGGTCAAAGCCCCTCTATTCAAGTAAGTTGCCTTATAGAATGGGATGGCTTTGTTGACTAACACCTTCCAGGCTGTCACCGTTGGGGCTGAGGAGCTTTTCCACGAAAGGATGATTCTTTTTTTGGCATAAAAAAGCAGCAGAATGAGAAGAGTCCTTATAGCCCTGGTCGTGGCCAGGGGTTCAACTAGTTGCAGCAAACACACCTCCACAGTCATGGGGATCGAGATAGAGGTGACCGACCTAATGCAATCTACCACCGCCCGCCAGTATGCCCTGACCTGGGGGCAATCCCAGAAGACATGCATGAAACCGGCAGAGGGCATGGAGCACCGCCAGCAGGCAGAGCCCTGACCTCCGAACATTCTAGCCAGTCTGGCCGGAGTCAGGTATATCCTATGCAGGAACTTGTAGTGTATAAGCCTGTCCCTAGTGGAGACCAGGGCCTGAAATGCCGCCCCCCAGACATCGTCCCAGTCGTCCCTGTCCAGTCCCGGGGCCACAGCCACCCAAGCACTCCTGCAGGGCGACAGCAGCCTGGTAGTGTCCTGAAAGAGCTCCCGATAGAGGCTAGATACCGTCTTAGGAAGTGATCCACTACGGGCCAGCGATTCCAAATCCCCGATCTCTAAAGTCAAAGGGACCCCACCAAATTGAGCCAGGAATGCGTGGCGCAACTGCAGGAACCTAAAGTAATGGGTATTGGGAAGGTCATAGCGCGCCTTTAGTTCATCAAACGTCAGAAGTATACCGTTCCCCACAATGTGACTTAAGGTCTTTATCCCATAGGCCGCCCACACCACCGGGTCCGGGTAGTCCAGAAAGTGTGACAAATTAGGGTTTCTCCATAGCGGCGTTTTAGGGGAGAGGGTGAGGCGACCAGAAGGCCTCAATTCTTGTGCCACAGACCATGCTCTGATCACTGACCTCATGGAGTGCGTCAAGGGGTAAGGGGCCCTCGGGCCTCTATAAACTAAGTAGGAGAGCGCCTCATAGGAACCCACACAAGCCGCCTCCAACGACACCGCAGCATCGTCCGGAGCAGAAGTCAGCCAACGGTGTGCAACCGTCAGCTGGCCTGCCAGGAAGTACCTATGAAAGTCGGGTACCGCCAAACCCCCCTCCCCCCAGGGTTGTTTAAGGATGGCCAACTTGAGACGAGGGAGATTACCCTGCCACAAGAAGGAGGAGATCATACCATCTATGGCCTTAAAAATGGACTTTGGGATCCACACCGGAGTGTTCCTAAGGGTATAAAGCAGGAGAGGAAGAATCTTCATTTTAATAAGATTGACCCTACCAATGAGGGACAGGGGGAGATTCTTCCAGGAGTTCAACTTCCTGGAGACAGTGCTCAACAATGGGGACACATTGAGGTTAACAAAGTCTGACACAGAGTTCGTAATTTGTAACCCCAGGTACCTAATCTGAGTTACCCACTGTAGGGGATTAGAAGGATCAGCCTGTCTAGGCGACCCATGGGACCGGAGTGGGAGGATTTTTGACTTGGTCCAGTTTACCTTGAGGCCCGAGACCACAGAGAACCTGCTCATCAATGAGAGTGCGGCATGTAGGGAAGGACCGGTATCCCCCAGAAACAAAACCAGGTCATCTGCGTAAAGCGCTAGTGACTCAGTCAAGGTGCCCACCTTGATTCCCTCAATTTGAGGCGAGGATCGTAATGCAATTGCCAGGGGTTCCATCACCAGGGCGAATAAGCCCGGCGACAAGGGACACCCCTGTCTGGTGCCTCTGAATACCGGGAAGGTGCACGACACCTCACCATTTAAACGAATTGCCGCCACCGGACTATTATATAGCAGTGATATCCATTTAAGGAACACAGGGCCGAAGCCCATACGCTCCAGTACCTGGGTCATGTAGCCCCAATCAATGGAGTCAAACGCCTTCTCAAGATCGAAAAACACCAGGGCCCCCCCGTGAGATATGTCCCCGTCAATCTGTGTGTGGGCGTACACTCTGCGTAAGTTAATATCTGTAGCCTTCTTGGGCATGAACCCTGTCTGGTCAGGTGAAATTAAGTGTTCTAAGCAGGGCATCAACCTATTAGCTAACATCTTGGTCAAAATTTTTAGGTCCATATTTAGTAGAGCAATTGGCCTATATGAGGAACAATGGAGGGGGTCCTTCCCTGGTTTGGGAAGCACAACCACCTGGGCCTCGTACCACGAGGGGGGCAAACTTCCCACCTCCAAACATTCCCTGTAAAGGGTCAGCAACCTGTGCGAGACCACATCAGAATAAGTCTTGTACCACTCTGCCGGAATCCCATCAGGGCCCGGTGCCTTTCCATTTGGGAAGGAAGCAATAGCCACAGCCAGCTCCTTAGGAGAAAAAGGGGCCTCCAGGAGCTCCACCGCCTCCCCAGGTAACACCGGGATCGGAAAGGAGTCCAGCAGGTCCGTCAGAACCTGATTGTCGTACTGTGGGATAGCCGCATAGAGGTCAGAGTAGTAGGACACAAAAGCCTGCATTATCCCCTCCCTGTCCCCCACCAAGGCTCCTCCTGCCGTGTGTATGCATGGAATTGCCACATGAGGCCTAGCATCTGCCGCCAAGTATGCCAGCAATTTTCCGTTCTTGTCCCCCTTCTCAAATAAGTCTTCCGCCTTACATTTAAACATGCATTGCGTAAGAGATTGCTGATGAACCAAGAAGGCCCTTCTGGCCATCTGCAACTCCGCGAGTGTGGAGGCAGAGGGCGCCTCAGCATGAGCCTTTGCACACCGAACCTCATGGACCTGGAGCGCCTCCGACTCTGAATTCTTTTCATTCCTAGCAGCCTTGATAGCAGCAATGTAAACGCCCCGGGTGGACGCTTTAAATGCGTCCCATACCATGTGCCTACCCGTAGAGCCGTCATTAACCTCCCAGTACTCAGCAATATGGCCGGCAACCAGCGGCTCAACCGATGGTTCATCCACCCACCCCGGGTGTAGTCTCCAGATCCTCCGACTACCCCCCCCAGGGCGGCACAGCGTCACCTGCAAGGGGGTGTGATCCGAGAGACCCCCGGCCAGGTAACCAACATCGGTCACCAGCGGCAGGAGGGCCGGATTTGCAAAGTCAATACGGGAGGAGGATGAGCTGACGTGGGAAAGATAGGAGTAACCTCTCTCACCAGGATGTTTCCACCGCCACACCTCCTCCAAAGCCGCCACATCTGCCCAGTGCCCGAGATCCAGATTCCGCACCCGGTTCGGGTTAGAAGTGTCCAGCTCATAATCGATCACATTATTAAAATCCCCAGCCACTAGCAATTTTAGTGGACCAAAGGTGGCAATCTTCTCTAGAATCAGGTACAACACCTCCTTGTGAAAGGGGGGAGGGATGTAAACATTTGCTATAGCCAACAGCTGAGAGTCTACGGTGAGGACTACAATAGCATATCTCCCTTGAGGGTCCGTCACCACATGTTCTATATTACATTGCAATCTCTTATGTAGCAAGATGACCACACCTCTGGCGTATGAGGAGTAAGTGGAGTGCACTGCCCTCTGTATCCAGCTCCTGTTCAGGGAAAGGGTTTTACTACCCACCAGGTGGGTTTCCTGCAGGAGGACAATATGGGGGTTCAGGGATTTGAGGTACTGTAAGACTAAAGAGCGTTTGAATTTAGAGTTTAAACCGCGGACATTCCACGATACTATTTTAATATCATTCATTGGGTCTGGAAAAGAAAAATATTTGAAGGACAGGAGGGGCACACGAATCAAGCCAGTCAGGGGGGGGGAGTCTGGACACAGAGAGCCACAGGGTAACATATTTCAATGGTTCAATATACATGTCATGAAGGGTATCACACACTGTAACACGCACATGGGGCGAGGCCCCAAAGCAGAGGAAAGGTGAAGGCAAAAAGTCAATGTCCCAAGGGTAAAAAAAGGAAGGGGGGGGGGGGAGAGGTAAAAAAAAGAGGGGGGGGGAAACAAAACATGCCAGTAAGAAAAATTAAAAACATCTGGCAAAAGTACAGTGAAGAAAACATCACACAAGCCCCAACGCCCTGTTTGCTCCAGGCGAACCAAACTAAAAAACGGTTTCACCGCCGGAGAAACTTTGTACCCAAAACGTATAGAACAGCCGTGGAACGTCTCAAAAGTCCATCCACTTCAAAAAAGAGAAAAAAAAAAAAAAACAGTTGTGGGGGGTTTCAGGGAAGCACGCGGGATTTTCAATCTGTGCTTAACCGTACCTGCTGCTCCTGTCCGGAACGGATGATTGACCGCTCGTAACATTCCAATCAGCTTTCCGCCATGGAGTTCCACAACAGAGTGTAACCGGAGCATATCATTCAACCACTGCAGCATGGAACCACTGCTCCCAGCAAGGACATCGTAGACAGGTAAGTGACTTCTCCTCCCAGGTCAATCACATCGCCACCTCAACACCTCCTCAGGCCAGTGAATCCAGCCAATCCACCGCTTCCATCGGAGAATCAAAAAATTTTGCTGAGCCCCTGTGAATCACCTTCAGACGGCTAGGATAGAGCATGCTGTATACCAGGCCCTTCTCTCTCAAGCGTCGACGGACGTCTGTGAAGGAGCGCCGCTTCTTCTGCAGCTCTTGTGAGAAGTCAGGATACAGGTGAATCACAGCATTTTCATGTTTCAGTTCAGGGTGTTTACGGGCCTCGGCCAGGATCGTGTCCCGGTCCCTGAAGTTAAGCAGGCGGACAAGGAAGGCACGCGGCCATGCGCCCGCAGGCCTCCTACCGGCAGGCACCCTGTGAGCGCGTTCCACCACATATACAGGTGACAGGTTCCGCAGGCCCAGAAGATCTTTAAAGAAGGATTCTGCAAACTCCACCGGGTTGGCGCCCTCTGCGCCCTCAGGGAGCCCAACCACCCGCACATTATTGCGGCGCAGGCGGTTCTCGGCATCTTCAGAACGGGCCATCAGGACTCTGACCTGTTGTTGTAGTTCCCCAACAGAATGAGAGGTGGAAGCCACTGTGTCCTCCACCACTGACAAGCGTTGCTCTGCCTCAGACAGGCGGCCCCTGAACTTATCCATGTCCTGCCTTATGAGCCCACACTCTATAGCCAGCGTGTCTATCTTACCCTCTACAGAGGATTTGCTGTCTGCAATGGCCGCCAGGATCGCGGCGGTGGATCGGCCTTCCAGCTGCCCCGGGGGACTCCTCACCTCCATCTGTGACTCCTCCAGGTCCAGGGCCTCAAGATCCGCCATCCAGGACTCCGTCTGCACCGCTACCGAGGCCGGAGAAGATGAGGAAGGCTCCAAGATGGCCGCCGCGCGTGTGGTCAGCGGCGGAAAACGGGACGAATAACTCGTCACCTTCTTAGCCGAGTTGCGCTTGCCGGGCATCGGGAGGACCGGGGGAGCCCCCCAGACAGGAGGGAGAATTTTGCTGAGCAGGATGGCTCTTGAAATCGAGGATGGGGACGGATACTGTGCGCGGATGGCAGGAGCACAAGCTAAGCACGTCCGTTTCTCTCTACATCCCGGCCACGCCCCATTCTTGGTTCTGTTAATGTCACCTAGTAGAGTAGACCATTAAAGAGCAAAAAGTACAACTCTCTGGGGCTCTTGACAGGTTGGGAAATCCTGTATTAGACGGTTTGAGTAAGGGTATGTGCGTCATTTCTGACTTGAAGGCAAATAAATATTTCTAGGAAAGAGGAGCCAACAGTAGAAAACAAATATATATTTTTACAGGTAGCAGCAAATTCTAGAGAAGAATGGGGACCTAAAAATATTCTTTACGTGTCTTTTTGTGTTCGGACACTCCCCATTGGAGTATGTGTGGAAGAAATGTGATTAATATATCAGAATATAAAAGAAAAAACTGATTCTGCCTGCAAGTGATATAACAATGCCAAGGAATGGAATGGAGAGGAACCAAATGCCTGGAAGAAATGAATTACAGCCGTGATAAGCACATCTACAAAGCAGAGCTCCACATGAATTGAGCACGTCTGATAGAACACACACTGATCTCCAGGCAGATATAAAAGACATAAACTAATGCAGTTCTGTATTCATTTTTTTTTTCATTTTGGTTAGAGTAACGGAGGGTTATAGCCCCTGTCAGTTTATTTTTTTACCATCCCTGTACCATTGCAGAGATTTCCCTTCACTTCCTGCCCCATAGCCAAACAGTAAGGGGTGTGGCCTTGACAGAAAGGGGTGGGTCATATTTAAATTAGGGGGTGCATAAGTTTAGTCTAGGGCAGCACAAAACCTAAATACACTACTGAGATGAGGTAGGCATCTACCGGCTGCGTTGGGGCCCTTTTAGAAATAACACAGTCTCAATACAGAAAAAAGTCAGCTTGCTAAAGTTAAAGCTCTTTACCAGTCTCACACTCACTCCCAAAATCTCTCAAAATATGCGTTCATACAGACTCCATTCGGTGAAAATTTGGCCATCTGCAGGGGGAGGGGAAACTATCAGGCAATCGCACAATGTGTTCACCAAATGCCTCACTCTCTGCCAAGGAGTAGAGACGTGATTTCCAAGTCAAAGCTCCAAACAGAGGCTTGTCCCTGGGCTTCCTGAAGCATTCTTTCTTGGGCAACAGCCACTCGCAACAGGGTCTTGGGAAAACCCGGTCTCCAGCAGCGGAATTCCAAATGCACTTGGAGGGTGAGGTGATCACTACAGTGGCGGGGTACCTTGCAGATAGGCAGCTCATTCCCACACACACTACTTAATCCACCCACTGAGTGTGTCCTCCCTCCTCTCCCCATCTAACTTCTCCTCTTCTCTCTTTAGATAGCACCTAATACCACCAAAATACCCCCCAGTGGTCTCCATAAAGATGGCTGCCGACTTTCTGTATTATTAAACGTTCAACGAATGGTCTTCTTTAATATGGCAGCTGCATTTGTACACAAACAAGGTTCATCTATACTCAATACCACAAAAGAATAAGCAGCAATAGAAGGAAAACTAACATTTGCAACGACTATAGTACTGGCTACAAATAGATCATTACATTTATTTTTGCAAGGAGTACTTGGTTTTGACTTTGTATCCTGCAAACCCAGAGTGATAGGCAGATGAGCTCATCAGTCTGCCATTTCCCCTTTACTGTCCAATCACAGAATGGGTGTGGGAAAAGACCTGGAAAAGACCCGGAAAAGTACACTACTGTGTGGCAGAACTGTGTGAACCAAAAAGTGTATGTGAAACACACAAAAAAGGACACTGAGTGTCTCACTGGTCCCCTCCCAAAGAGCAAGGACCACCCTGATCCCCGGGGCACAAGACTCATGACAGGAGTGAGGCACTCTGGTACAACTAGCCAAAATGCCCGGAGGACCCCTCTCCTTGTGGCCAGGGGCGGACTGACAACTCATGGGGCCCCCGGGCAATAGAAGATTATGGGGCCCCTGGGCTTACAGATGGGCACCACACCAGGAGGCAGTGCAGAGGTGGGGCAGCTAAAATCTTGGGATTTTCACATCAAAAGCATGTCGGTTTTTGGACATATCAGGGACAGATGTAAAAAAACACAGATTTTTACATACTGTCTGAGCCTGGCAACCCTGATGGGGCCCCCTAGTGGCATGGGGCCCTCAGGCAGTGCCCGAGGGCCTCAATAGTCAGTCCGCCCCCGCTTATGGCTAAACTGAAGCCAACCACCAAGTGTAAAGTTAGGGACTCTCCAAAAAGAGATTCCCAGGCAAGGGAGGAAGGAACCTAAGGGCCATCCACCGCCTACACTTCAGGGCAGGTCCGAAGAGTCATATCCTACCAACCAATGTGTAAAAAAAAAAAAAGATACCTGAAAAAGTGCAGTGACAAACATGTAAAGAAAAAAATAGTGCCAATGTGCTGCTATGGATTGACCTTGCTTTTGGCCATCATCACTGCATTGCATGGAAACCATGGCTGCTATGAAGTAGAGCTTGGAGCTCGACAGTGTAACCACACCGGATATGGTAGGAAGGCGCAAAAGCAATGAAAACACCTCCAATGGAATCAGTGCCTAGCACAGTAAAGCCTTCTTGGAACAGAAAGTTTTCACATGTCTCATCCTATCACATATCCCAAAATGAGGAGGATAAGATTTCAGGACATTGGGTGGAGCCATACAAATCATAGCTTTATGCCCCAACACCCAGAACCAGTGGTCTATAGTGTAAATATAGTCTAACCAACAAACAGTACATTTTTGAGCAGGCAGAGGGATAGTCTGAGATGTTGCATATCCGATATGGGAAGAATCAGTCTGATGTGAATTCTCCAGCATGTTCTGATGATTGATGGCCGCGTCTCCTGCGAGGGTCACACCTCATTAAATGCTCGCTCTCCGGTTTTATTAGATTATCACCACCTAGCAGGTTAAAGTGTCTGCATACATCTCTCAGAGGGCCATCACTTTCCAGTCTGGAAGCCAAATGTTCTCGGCGGATGAAGGTCTTCAGAGATTTACCAGATGTCTGTTTGTAAACCGTCACCACACTTGGGCGCATGTTGTGTTTATGGGGACTCCTTGTAGACCCAAATCACCTGTAGGGGAATAGGATATTTGGTTCTGGTGCAGACTGGATGCTTATAGCCAGATTCAGATAGACTGGCTTAATTTTTAGGCGGCGTAGCGTATCGCATATACGCTACGCCGCCGTAAATCAGAGAGGCAAGTGCTGTATTCACAAAGCACTTGCCTCCTAAGTTACGGCGGCGTAGCGTAAATGGGCCGGCGTAAGCGCGCCTAATTCAAATGATGAACAGGGGGGCGTGTTTTATGTTAATGACTAGTGACCCGACGTGATTGATGTTTTTAACGAACGGCGCATGCGCTGTCCGTGGACATATCCCAGTGTGCATTGCTCCAAAGTACGTATTGGTTTTGACTTGAACGTAAATTACGCCCAGCCCCATTCACGGACGACTTACGCAAAAAACAACGTAAAAATTTCAAAATTCGACGCGGGAACGACGTCCATACTTAACATTGGCTAGGCCAGCTTTTTTACGCCGGAAAAAGCCTTACGTAAACGACGTAAAAAAAATGCACGTACGTTTCTGAATCGGCGTATCTAGCACATTTGCATATTCTACGCCAAAATCAACGGAAGCGCCACCTAGCGGCCAGCGTAAATATGCACCCTAAGATACGACGGCTTAGGAGACTTACGCCGCTCGTATCTTAGTATAATTTAAGCGTATCTGGTTTCCAGAATACGCTTAAATTTACGACGGCGTAGATTCAGAGTTACGACGGCGTATCTACTGATACGCCGGCGAAACGTCTCTGAATCCAGCTAATAGACTCCGTAATCACTGACGTTTTGTACAATCACATACCAAATGACAATAAAGTTTTATTAGCTTTGGTAAATAGTATATGTTTGGAATGAGTATCAGGCTAAAGGCCAAATCATACTTTTGCGCATGTTAATCTGCACGTGTCAACACACGCATTTTCATGTATTAACCAAAAGGTGATTCTGTTTGAAAGCATCTACCCAAAACTGGAAAATAATTTGGGGTAGACTGGCCCTTTAAATAATTAAAGGGAGTTCCTAGAAATACTATAACTCAGGGGTGCCCAAACTTTTAAAGAGCGAGGGCCACTTAAGCGACTTAGTAACCAGTCGCGAGCCACAATGAGTGAAGGCTCCAAGGTGCAGCAGTCCCGGTACCACAAACAAAACCAACCAATTCGCTGAGAAGAAGCCCCCTGGACCTCAGCCTTCCCCCTTTTTATACCAAAAGCATGGGAACTGAGGGCCAGATTCATGTAGAATCACGGCGGCGTACCGTATCCTAGATACGTTACACCGCCGCAATTTTTCATCGCAAGTGCCTGATTCACCAAGCACTTGCGATGAAAACTTATTTAAATGGGCATGCTCCGTTTCTTAACTCCCGCCGTGCTTTGCGCGCCGTGACGTAATTTTTTTGAACGGCGACGCACGTAGCGTACTTCCGTATTCCCGGACGGCTTACGCAAACGACGTTAAATTTTGAATTTCGACGCGGGAACGACGGCCATACTTTATACAGCAATACGCTTGCTGACTAAAGTTAGGGCACCAAAAACGACGACTAACTTTGCGACGGGAAACTAGACTAGCGGCGACGTAGCAAACGCAAAAAAACTTTGTGGATCCGCCGTAACTCCTAATTTGCATACCCAACGCTGGTTTACGACGCAAACTCCCCCCAACGGTGGCCGCGGTACTGCATCCTAAGATCCGACAGTGTAAAACAATTACACCTGTCGGATCTTATGGATATCTATGCGTAACTGATTCTATGAATCAGTCGCATAGATAGAAACAGAGATACGACGGCGTATCAGGAGAAACGCCGTCGTATCTCATTTGTGAATCTGGCCCTGAGTTTGCAGCAGTTAAGCCTTTTCCCAGCCTGGGCCAGCCACCAACTTACTAGTACCAATACATTTCAAGCTGCCTATAAGTGGCACTTACATTTTGAAGTCAGAGCTGATCTCTGCTGTGCTGTAGCCCTGTCCAATATGTGTTGACAAACCCCGACGGGTCGCGTCAATGATGGCCTGGGCTCACAGAAAGTGGTTGCATAAAGTTGCCCATCATCCAACCAAGAAGATTACTAGCAGCTGAGCAGAGTTTCTCTGGAGGACATCACTAGAGACAAGGTGAGTATTGCAGCAATAAAATACTTATTTTATATTACATCAAGCTTGGCTATTTATTCTAGTTTTTATTGAAAATGCACTTTACACTGCAGTGCTGCAGAAAAAAATAGCTTAGTGGTTTAGAGCACAATCCTATTTTAAACTACCAGTGTCATATGGATAGCACAAATTTGGCATATGTTAACAAAAAACAGGAGGATCAAATGTAGACAAGAAGGGTATACAATTACATTGCAAAGCTTTTTTCTACAGCACAGCTGTCAGCAGCATTTATCATTTTTCTGATTCAATGAATGATGCATGTTGGCCAACATTTGAAATCAATTTCTAGACTAACAGTTTGCGATTATGTGCGGAACTCGAACAGCTGGTGACCATTGCACCTTTCCTGCAGGCAAACCATAATAACTTATCATTCAAGCCTCATACGTCCACTAACATTACACGCTACGCTACGGCATAGGACCATAATACAATGTTAGTACACCCCAAACATGACCTGACCATTGTTTTACTACACTCCATACAAGCTTAGAACACTAAGGGCCAGATTCTCGTATCTCCGCGCAATTTTGGGCAGGCGTAACGTATCTGATTTAAGTTACGCCTCTGCAACTTACACGGACAAGTGCTGTATTCTCAAAGCACTGGCTCCGTAAGTTGCGGCGGCGTAGCGTAAATCGGCCGGCGTAAGCCCGCCTAATTCAAATTTGGATCAGGGGGGGCATGTTTTATTTAAATTTACTGTGACCCGAAGTGATTGACGTTTTTCCTGAACGGCGCATGCGCCGTCCGTGGAATTTCCCAGTGTGCATTGCTCCAAAGTACGCCGCAAGGACGTCATTGGTTTCGACGTGAACGTAAATGACGTCCAGCCCCATTCACGGACGACTTACGCAAACGACGTAACTTTTTCAAATTTTGATGCGGGAACGACGGCCATACTTAACATTGTTACGCCGCACTTATGCCTCATATAGCAGGGGCAACTATACGCCGGGAAAAGCCTAACGTAAACGTTGTAACTTTACTGCGTCGGCCGCGCGTACATTTGGGAATTCGCGTATCTAGCTAATTTGCATACTTGACGCGGAATTCTACAGAAGCGCCACCTAGCGGTAAAAAAAAAAATGCAGTTTAGATCCGACGACGCCTGTCGGATCTAATGGATATCTATGCGTAACTGATTCTAAGAATCAGTCGCATAGATACGACGGGTCAGATTAGGACTTACGACAGCGTACATGGCGCTGCGCCGTCGTAAAGTCCTTTGAGAATCTGGGCCTAAAACTCTAATGTTACATAAGATCATGATAGAATTCTAGAACTCTGCACAGACATAAATAACCACATCAGCCAACATGAACCAACCATTGGACATCATAAAATAATTCTACTAAACTCTACATAGACTTAGAAGTCTGAAACTCATAGGGCTTGTTCAAATCGGAACACAGTGTGTGGGAAACCCGCATTCAGCGTGCGTTTCCAGCACCACAATCAAAACCGATCTGCTGCAGGTGTCAATATAATCCTAACGTCACCCCGAACGCAGTACGTTTGCCTGCATTGGATTGCGGAGCGTTTTTGAAAAGTAGTGCATGCACCACTTTTGTTGCGATCCAATGTGATTTCAGCAAGTTGTGGATACAAAAATAAATAAGGGAATAAAGAATTTGGCATAATTAAACTCTTGCCAACCACATAACACATATATACAGCAACAAGAATGGTGGGTTTTAATGCCCAGCCACCACACATATGCATGCATGGTGGCAGCAGGTTGTGTGCTGAGAGCGCGCACACAGAGTGTTCCTAGTACACCGTCCGGGCTGTCACCGACAGCTCTCAGTCAGAGTTCCTGATCAGGAGCCCGCTCCAATCACATCAGTCACATGATGCAGATGCCATTTCCGCCCTATGGGCAAAAAAGCCCACTTGAAGAGGCGCTAAGGGGTTAAGTTATTTGACACTCTGGGCTGCACTATATGACAAAATTATTTTTAGTAATAATATTAAAATTAAAAAAATATAACAATAGCCAGAAAGGTTTTTCCCTGGGCATTCCCCAGGTTTTGTTGTTACCAGACCACTCAACATGAACCAACCATTGGACATCATAATTCGACTACACTCTATAAGACTTAGAACCCAAGAGCTCCAATATAACTAGACCAGTGCGCAAAGGTCATCATGCAATCCAATTACACACTGTGCAGACATAGACCACAAAACATGACTTGACCCCTGGACAGAATGATGTAGTACTCATTTATCAATAATTATATGTGTTTAAACATATGGGCCCAGATTCAGGTAGAATCGCGCAATATTTGCGTGGGCAAAGAGCAAAAATTTTTCTCTGCGCCCACGCAAATATTGCGCTTTGCCCGCGATTCACGGAGCAATTGCTCCGTAAATTGCGCGGGCGATATGCTAAACAGCCGGGCGTAAGGCTGCCTAATGTAAATGATCCCACCGGGGGCGGGAATCATTTAAATTAGGCGCGCTCCCGCGCCTAGCGAACAGCGCATGCTCCGTCGGGAAACTTTCCCGACGTGCATTGCGGCAAATGACGTCGCAAGGACGTCATTTGCTTCCAAGTGAACGTGAATGGCGTCCAGCGCCATTCACGGTTCACTTGCGTAAACGACGTAAAATTTGAACGTCGCGAGCGGGAAGCGCAGCTATACTTTAGCATTGGTTGCGCCTGCTATTAGCAGGAGCAGCCTTATGCTAAAGTCGCCGTACGGAAACTCCGTACCTTGCGTGCGCAGGGCCCGCGCAACTTTTGTGAATCGGTGGTAGTATGCAATTTGCATACTATACGCCGATCACAATGGCCGCGCCCCCTAGCGGCCAACGCAAGAATGCAGCCTGGGATGTGAAGGCATAAGGAGGCTTATGTCTGTCACATCCTAGGCTGCAGTCGGTGTAACGAGGTTCCTGAATCAGGAGCACTCGTTACACCGGAGCAAGTAAGCCCTTGCGCCGCGCAACCTATGGTTGCGCGGGCGCAAGTGCTTCTTGAATCTGGCCCATGGAGTTTGATGAAGCAGTGTCAATGTGATCTCACCATCAGATCCCAATGCAGAGCCACTATTGGTCAATGTGACCTCACCACCAGATCCCAATGCCGAGCCACTATTGGTCAATGTGACCTCACCACCAGATGCCAATGCCGAGCCACTATTGGTCAATGTGACCTCACCACCAGATCCCAATGCAGAGCCACTATTGGTCAATGTGGCCTCACCACCAGATCCCAATGCCGAGCCACTATTGGTCAATGTGGCCTCACGACCAGATCCCAATGCCGAGCCACTATTGGTCAATGTGACCTCACCACCAGATCCCAATTTTTACACCTTGTGCAGACACCGCTCATTTCATTCTCAACAAGACCTGACCGCTGGACATAATCATGTATGGCCCTTTCTATGAATATTCTTCTCATCATGAGCTATGCACTGGATTTAATCAATATTGAATTGCGGTATATCCTACAAATTCATACTAAACATTGCATTCCCAAAGCAACCCTCCAACTACTAAATATTCTCATAGACCAGTCTATTACATGTTGTATAAGTAAGCATGGACCTAATGAATGAATCCCTGCTATCCATGAGACTCTCCGGTGTTACCTAAGGGCCATACATTTGAGGGATTGAGTAATTACTTTGTCAATAACAGAAAATACATTGGATTACTTTTCCAGGGAATCCTCCTTTAGGCCTGGTTCTCACCTATGCATTTTTTTAGCGCGTTTTCAGTTTTGCAGAAACACACTACAGTCCATTTAACATGGTTTCCTATGGATGTAGTTCACATCTGTGCATTTTATGGAAAGGACCAGGGAATTTTTTCTGTTTTTTGGAATTTGTGTTCCTGGTATCCACTATGACAACACCCACATGAATTACCTGGCATTGAAAACATGATTAGAGGGCAGTACACAGCACAATTTATGAGTTCTGATGCATTTTTACCCCTCTTTTTACTTCATCTCAGTTGAAGACATGTGCGTTCCAGTATACATTTTTGATCCAGATGCATTCCATACAAAAAAAATGCAAAATGTTGTACTAGGGTCATTGGAATCCATGGTAAATACTGCTCATGTGTTTTTGATGCAGAACAAAAACAAACTGGACTGCATTTGGTCTGAACCAGCCCTAAGATCACTTAAAGAGGAAGTAAATCCTTCAGTGACGGCACGATCACCTTCACTAACGGCATGCTCAGTGCGCCTGCGCCGTTGTCTATGTCACGCATGCGCCGTAGACATCGGTGCAGTATTTTCTGCAAATATCTCCTAAACTGTGTGGGAGATATTTCTTGCACCTACAGGTAAGCCTTAATCTAGGCTTACCTGTAGGTTAAAGTGGTCTGTAAGGCCGCGTACACACGGTTGTTCCAAACCGATGAGAATGGTCCGATGGGCCATTTCCATCGGTTCACCGCTGAAGTGGCCTGATGGTCTGATGTGCGTACACGCCATCGTTCCAAAAACCAATCAGGTCAGAACGCGGTGACGTCAAACACACGACGTGCTGAATAAAACGAAGTTCAATGCTTCCAACCACGCGTCGACTGGATTCTGAGCATGCGCGGGTTTTGAACCAATGCTTTCTGTACTAACCATTGGTTTAGACCGATCGGGCAGCGGGCCATCGGTTCGATTTTTGAAGCATGTTTTAACATTTTGGACCGAAGGACAACAGACCGATGGGCTATACACACGGTCGGTTTGGACCGATGAAACTGAACCTCGGTCCTGTCTCATCGGTTTTGTCCGACCGTGTGTACGCGGCCTAAGGGTTTACAAGGGTTTACACTTTAACCTTCTACTATTCCACCAGTCCAAGAAACAAATTGGCATATTTTAGAGAAGATCACTTACCTTAGAAAGAAGTAGTAGGAGTTGTTCTCCATTACAGTATATGAGTGACAGTTGAAATATCCCAGTCCTGTGACATTAAGGAGGGACCCTGCCGGCACCTCCAGCATACTTCCCCAGCCCTGATCACACAACAGCTCGATCTCAGCAGAGTAAAACAGGTCAGAGTTGTACTGCCAAGGCAGGTAATTGTAGACGCTGTAGCTATCCTTATGAAGAGCCAGCACCTTGGCAAACACCACCGTTTCCACCAGCTCTGCTCTGCATGCTTCGGTTTGTGGCCTCCAATCATGTGGCATCTGACATCCCCTCAGAACTCCAAACATGCCAACCAGGATAAAACTGAAGACCCGCATTGTATCCAGTCTACCGGACCAAGCCAAGCGCAATGATATCCTAGACCTCCACTGGATCGTGGCTGGCAGGCTTTTGACTCTAGTTCGAACTAATCCAAGGACGTCTTAAACAAGACAAGGACCTGTCAAGCCTCTGAATTTTAAGGAATGACTTCAGATGTCAAAACGCATGCCAATGAACACAAAACGCAAACAAAAGGAACGTCACCGATCTCTCAACTCCTTCTGCTGATGGTCTTGGAAGACAAATGTAGACGGCTCTTTTGTTTCAGAAGAAAACTTCTGGCTTTGTCAAAATTCCAAACATGAACTCATAATAGTTAAACAAAAAAAAAAAACTCCTTTATTAATAATCTTCAATCCGCCTTTGGTTGAAAAAAATAAGGATGCCAAGTTCTCTTTCGTTGCTCCAGGTCACTCACTTTGGCTTCTTTCCCTGGCTTGCTTCTCCATCCCTCTGAAGACAAAGCCCAAGGAACATGCAAACTGCAATGGATGAGACACTTGTGGTTAACTCTCCAACTCTTTGTATGGTCTGCTTTCTCTACGGGCAAAGCCTGTCGCTCATTACTGAGCACTGAATTGACTTGAAATTCCTGACAAAACACGGCAGATCAACTTTCAGACTCTGTCTGTACAGCTTCACATGGCGTATGTTCGCAAAGAAAAATCCTACTTTCTTTTTTTTTTCAAATCTCCCTAAAGGGAAGGAAAAAGAAAAATCAACCAATCAACTAATAAGTAATTCAAGCTTTTGTTTAGGATCCTGTAAAAAAAAAAAAGAATACATTCCTTGAAAATTTAAATTTTATAACCTCTACTTTATTTATTTGCCTTAAAAAGTACCTGTCATGCGTCTAATCTATTTAGAATCGAATGAAACAAAAGCCAGGATTTAGCCCTCCTCCCCCCCACCCATTCATCTATAAAACTCGCATATTTTTCTGATTAAAAGGTAACATAAAACTGGTTTAGTTGGGTCCCGAGAAGCCGTTTCAGGACTTTTGACTGTAAGCAGTTTAACAAGGTGAGAAGCAAATGTACATGGGGCTCCTTAATGTAAAACATAACTTTGCAAGGTTCTACCTGTAGGAAATCTATTTTTTCCTTGGCACAGCAAGGTTAGGAATATGGGCAAACTGCATATTTCCCCAACCCCCCCTTCTTTCGCGTTCTTTAAATTCAAGCAGTTTGAAATACAATATGCTGAGCTTCTAGCAGCATACGGTTTGGACAGACAATATAACATTGTAATCTAATTTACATTAATAAGCCCTGGCAAGCATTTACTAGTCTGTTTTACTGTCATCTGCAAAATAAGAGAGTAATTAAAAAATGTTCCTGGTATTTATTGGTTGATTGGGGTGGGAAGGGGTAGGAGGGGGGTTAAATGCACATTTCTATTTATGTATCCGAAATATAGGGTACTTAAGGGGCTGTAGTACAGGGTGGTCAATCTTTGGAATTCTTGGCCAAGTAAGGTGGGGATGTTAAACATTAAAGGGGTTGTAAACCCTCGTGTTTTTTCACCTTAAAGCGGGGGTTCACCCAAAAAAAATTTTTTTTTTAATATTACATCTAGCAGAGCCAGCATAATAAGGGCATTTACTTCCGGCTTTTTTTTTTTTTTTCGTACTTACCTTTATATTCTGTTTTTGTCCAGGGCTTCCGGGTTCCGATGACTGCGGGACTGGGCGTTCCTATCCTTCCGTTCGATGATTGACGGCTTGTGAAACAGGTGACCTGTCACACAACGCGCGTCACCAGATGTCGGGAAATAGCCCAGTTGCAAGTCGGCACTATACGGCGCCTGCGCAGTCAGCTCTACACGGCGGGTGCAGGCGCCGTATAGTGCCGACTCGCAGCTTGGCTATTTCCGGAAATCTGGTGACGCGCGTTGTGCGACAGGTCCCCTGTTTCACAAGCCGTCAATCATTGAACCGAAGGATAGGAACGCCCAGTCCCGCAGTCATCGGAACCCTGAGGCAGGGATAGGAACGCCCAGTCCCGGAGTCATCAGAACGCGGATTCCCTGGACCAAATCAGAATATAAAGGTAGGTACGGAGAAAAAAAAAAAAACTGCCGAAAGTATATTCCCTTACTATGCTGGCTCGAATGTTAAAAATTCATTTTTAGGGTGAACCTCCACTTTAATGCATCCTATCCCAAGGTGAAAAAACTTCTGTCACTGACCGCCCCCCCCCCCCCCCCCCCCGTTTTACTCACTTGAGCCTGTAATTCCCTGGCTGGAGACGCACTCTTCCCCTCTGCCCGTTGTCTCAGTTCTTGATTGGATAGATTGATAGCAGCGCAGCCATTGACTCCAGGTCTCCCCCTCTGCCCGTTGTCTCGGCTTTTGATTGGATAGATTGATAGCAGCGCAGCCATTGACTCCCGCTGCTGTCAATCAAATCCAATGATGTGGGCGCCGGGGGCGGGGCCGAGTCCTACATTCTGCATCTATGGACACAAATGCTGGACTCGGGAGCGCGCCCGCAAGGTAAACCAAGGGAGAGCGCTTCTCTTAGGGGGTTATATAATACGGGAGGAGCTACCAGCACCTCCGTGGGACCCCAGAAGTCGAGGATCGGGGCCATTCTGTGCAAAACAAACTGAACAGTGGAGGTAAGACCCGGTTCACACTGGGGCGACACATTGAATGCAATGGAACCGTTCTAATAGGAGCGACGCAAGTCGCTCCGACTTAGAAAAAGGTACCTGTACGACTTCGGGGGCAGCGCATTGACTTCTATACAGAAATCGTTTTGCGAATCGCCTCTGAAGTCGTCCTCAGGACAACTTGCAGAGTCGCCCCTGAAGTCGTGCCGCTGCTGTGTGAACCGACTCTAAGTATGATATGTTTTTTTCTTGTGAAAAAAAGTATGATATGTTTGTTATTAAAAAAAATTAAAAAAAAGCTTTGCAATCACTGTATAACTAAAGGCAAATCTTTTTTATTTCGTTTTGGATAGAGTGGAGAGGCATTAGAGCACCTGTTTAAGGGTCTATAATGTTCCATCAAAAGTGTATCTTAAATGATAGAGACAGAATATCAACCAAAAATCCAGAAAAATACACAAAATACAAATGTTATAAATTGAGCTGCAGTTCGGTGAGTTAAAATAAGTATTTGATACCCTAGAAAAACATAAAAAAACGTAGTACTTGGTGGAAAAATCCCTGTTGGCAAGCAACAAGATGGTTTCTCCACCAAGATATAAGATGTTTCTTGTGGTTGGTTAACAGGTTTGCACACATCTCAGGAGGGATTTTGGTCCACTCTTCTTTACAGAACTTCTCTAAAACTTTAAGGTTTCTTGGCTGTTGCTTGGCAACTCGAAGTTTCAGCTCACTTCATATATTTTCTATAGGATTAAGGTCTGGAGACTGGCTAGGCCACTCCATGACCTTAATGTTCTTGAGCCACTCCTTTGTTGCCTTGGCGGTATGTTTTGCATCATTGTCATGCTGGAAGACCCATCCACGACCCATCTTCAGTGTTATGGCTGAGGGAAGAAGGTTCTCATCCAAGGTCTTACAATACATGGCCCTGTCCATTGGCCCCTCAATGCGGCAAAGTCGGCCTGTACCTTTAGCAGAAAAACAGCCCCAAAGCATAATGTTTCCACCTCCGTGCTTCACTGTAGGGATGGTGTTCTTAGGGTCATATTCAGCATTTTTCTTCCTTTTTTCCGCGAGACCGGTAGAGGTTTTCTTGGCCATTCTCCACCACAACAGACATCTTGCGGGTTATCCGTTAGCAAAAACTGCTGTATTTATTGTGGGTTTTGGCTTATGTGTTTTTAATTTTGTATAATTTTATGTGTAATAAAAAAATTTTTACTTAATCAATTGCTTGTCATCAGTACCAAGAAAGTCCACCAAAATACTCCCCCTTTTCTAGGTGATTGTTATTGGTTAAGGCGGTACTTGCAGCCACCAACATACCATTACCTGGCCAATTCCTCTATAACACACAATGCCAGCCATGGCTCCCAATGACAAAAAAAAGCCTTGATCTGAACTTAAAACTTTCCCTCAGCTGCAGAAATCTGATCTGTAACCTTCACTGCTGGAGCCCACAACCAAAGTAACAGCATCTGCTCCATAACCAGATATTACATAGGATCAGGGCTTTTTCTTAGTTCCACCACCTCTGGCTCAGACCCTTTGGTGCCTGCTCACCACAATCACTTGTAAAACACAGAAGTCCGGTTTCTGCAGGGGAGGGCTGGACCAGGGGGCAGGGTGGCAATTGCCTCCCAGACTGCCCTGACTTATGTCCAAAATGGCCTGGCAGCCGCTGACCATTTTTTTTTTATTCTGGTCTAGGAAGTTGGGCAGGGGGCATGGCCACGGTGGCGGACCGCTAGCTGTTGCATTCCGGGGATGTAGTAGTCCACGTTCAAGCTCCCGTTGGGTGGAAAACAGAGCAGCGCAGAGGAAACTACAACTCCCAGAGACCGGATCTTTGGAAGCAGGCAGAGGCAGGATGTGCCAGAGAGTTGGGACGCAGGGCTGGGTGCTGGCTGCAACTTGGCCCCCAGGGCCAGGAGCATTACCCCCCCCCCAGGAGGCCGTAGCATGCAAGGACCTGCTGAGATCACTGAGGTGAGACCCTGAAACCCATAACTGACCCCCCATACACCCCATGTAACCTGCCCCAGTGATCAGGCTACATTGAAAAACCAGATGGGCCATAGATGGTGAGCTGATTTGGCGGTTCACTGAACTTGCCCCCCAGGCCTAAGGCTGCCAGCCCTCCCCTGGGTTTCTGTGTTTACATGTGACAGCGCTGCACTGTGTATGCAACCCCCCTGAACTCTGCACTCTGTATGTAATGCAATCCTGGTATTTAATGCCCCTTTAAGACCCTGTGTGTGTGTGGGGGGAGGAGTTTTGGGGGTCGTGGTTGAGTTCCAGCACCTATTGTTTGAGAAAGAAAGCCCTGCATAGGATTACAAGCAAAGAAGTTACCTGTAAAGGTGACGGCGTCTTCCCAAAACAAAGTGCAGAAGGAAAGGTGTGTCTGATTGATTGAACTGACCCAGAGACCTCCCGAAAGACCATCCAAACATCATCTACCATGAAGCCATATTTCGGTCCTTCCTAACAGAACAGACATATATTATCCGGCGTTCATTGCTGTTTGCTTGACTGCTCCTGTAATGCATAGAAAGTGATCTCATCTTGCAAAGGAAACATTTAAATTCACTCACCTGAGGGGAACTAGAGGGAATGCAGGGCCAAGAATTCTACCAATGTGGAGTGTGGCTTGTCATTTTACAATTTTACCACTAGAGGGCAACAATTATATGAGCTTGGCCTAGCTTTGTTCATGGAAGGGAGCTATTCCCCTGCACAATTGCAGAGGAGCTGACAGCTTTATGTTGGGTAGACAAATTAGTATTGATGACTTCCATAATAAAACTTGTGTCCCTTGTACAATATGATATGTACACTGAAGGCCGAGTCTATGGAGTGTTAATGTCAGCAATTTTACATGTGCCTTATTATTGTAAAGACATTTACAAACACATATCTGAGCTAGGCATAGACGTGCGCAGGGGGTGTGCCAGGTGTACGTACCCCCCACCCCCCACAAAACAATTCTCCTGCGCTTGGGTGCTGGGTCTAGGGATGTGTGGTGCAGCCAACCCTTTTGTATAGAATGTCAATGGTCTTGCTGGTCTTGCTCCTCCTCCTCCTGTGCCCTTGGAACTGAAACATATAGAAAAGAAGGGAGGGCGCACGCGCATAACCAAAAGTATTTTAATAACAGTAAAACAGCAATGTTTATACTCACATAGAAACATGGTACAGCAATAGCGAACGGTATCTCTTGGGTCTATAGTTGAACCCAAAGAAGTCGGAGGACCAGACGGTATTGCAGGGCGGTTAACATGTTTCGAGGGAGGACCCCCCCCCAACCCCAGTGCTGCTGGCTTCCCTCCTTTCCTCTCTTCCCGACTTCTTTGGGGGGATGTTTCAGGATGGAGTGGAGGAAGGGGCTAATCATTACTAAAGCAATAAGAAAACATTTCCCCAATGGGGCTTTTTGGCAGCAATGTAATAGGATCAAAAAAAGAAAAATTAGAGGTATTATAAAATTCTTTATTCTGAACTATCCAATGTCTTATAATTAAAATATAAACTCCGGCCACGAGATACAATACATATTCCACAATACTGTATGCAAATACAGATATGTACAGTATGCATTACATAATATCAAACTGTGTAAGAACCCCGATGCGTTTTGACCTGTGCATTTGCGGTCTTCTTCAGGGGAATAATTTGCTCTAAAGAGCTCCAAACTGTGTTTACTAAGCTTCAGTTTGTGAATGAACAGGAAGCCACTCAGCACAGAGTGTAATAGATTTATCCCTGGTCCAATTCCAGGATACATGTTCTATTCTGCCTCTGACCCAAATTCAAGGTGATGTGAATGCATGCATGCAAAAGAATCATACTGGCACACACTGGTCAGTATGAGCTCTTCCTCATCAACAGGCTTTTTATTCCGGTCACAGTCCCTTATATAAACAAAGTGACATAAGCAAACGTCATCGCATATGTGTGTATATGATTGGTTCATCTGTATATGGTCCTTTTCCTGACGACGTCTGTCTCCCACGAAGCTGCATTCCAGACCTTTCAGCAGCCATCTTTCATTGCATGGTGGGAGGGGCAGAAAGGAGGGGGTAAAGGAGTGAGGAGTAGAAAGACATCTGTTTCTCATTTTGAGTAAGGAAATTACTGCTTGTCTTGTTACATGAATACTAAAATACAGAGGTGCAGGGTGCTGTGTAATGTAAAGGGGTCCAGGGTGCTGTGTAATATAAAGGGGTGTAGGGTGCTGTGTAATGTAAAGGGTTCCAGTGATGCAGGGTGCTGTGTAATGTAAAGGGGCCCAGAGGTGCAGGGTGCTGTGTAATGTAAAGGGGTCCAGGGTGCTGTGTAATATAAAGGGGCCCAGAGGTGCAGGGTGCTGTGTAATGTAAAGGGGCCCAGAGGTGCAGGGTGCTGTGTAATGTAAAGAGGTCCAGGGTGCTGTGTAATGTAAAGGGGCCCAGAGGTGTAGGGTGCTGTGTAATATAAAGGGGCCCAGAGGTGCAGGGTGCTGTGTAATATAAAGGGGCCCAGAGGTGCAAGGTGCTGTGTAATGTAAAGGGGCCCAGAGGTGCAGGGTGCTGTGTAATGTAAAAGGGTCCAGAGGTGCAGTGCTATGTAATGTAAAGGGGTCCAGGGTACTGTGTAATGTAAAGGGGTCCAGAGGTACAAGGTGCTGGAACCCCCACATCCCATCATTAACTGCCACCATGAAGCGCCGCTGCTGCCCACCCCTCCCCCCGGGCTGCTCAGTCTAAAATGCCCGGGCCTATTTTTTGTCCCAGTCCGGGCCTGTTGTAGAGTATATATTACAAAACAGAGCCTTGGGGCATGCTCCGGCTCAAAGTAAATGTTCCTTTACTTAAAGCAAGGGGCAGTCAGTCCTGCAATACAAAATCAACACCTATAAACACCACGAAGGGTAAGCGCAATATATTTTATTTATAAAACTCAGAAAACAAATGTTACAAATGAGATACATGGTAACACTATACGTCATTTACAATAACAGTTACAGAGCATTTGCTTCAAAATACAAAACTTTGAATATTTTTATACTTTTAAAAGTTTGGTTAAAAATAAATACACGCTTTTGTTTTTGAAATGATGGACTTCCCACCCAATTCAAACCAAGTGCATGTTATATATATATATAATATTATATTATATAAAAAAAGTCAGGGCAGAGGTAGACTGGAGATTATTTTTTATATAAAGTTTTGCATCGAAAAAAGTACTATAAATATGTCTGAAAAATACTTTTTCTGATAGGCAACAAGAAGTCCATACGCAGGAGGGTGGGGGGCAATTTGATGTTGCCCGCTGGTTTCTTATTCATTACATCAATTGTAAGATCTCAGCATCCGAGTTTCCAGCTCCACACCTCTTGCTATGCCTATTTTAAGTGCTATGCACCCCCCCCCCCCATTACTTATAATATCAAATACATTTATAAATAAGATCAGTTGTGAGTTTTCAGGGCTTAATATTAACATCTAACCTGAAAATCAAACTGACAATAACGTCCCTTAATGATTTTTTGCTACTAAATCGAATAAAATTGCAGATAAAGTTTAGCTACGTTCATTTTGAAAGATACATTACTAGTCTATTAAAGCAGAGTTCCACCAAAAAAAAAAAAAAAAATAAAAGTCAGCAGCTACAAATACTGCAGCTGCTGACTTTTGATATATGGACACTAAACTGTCCATGGCGCCCGCGATGTCGGCACCCGATGCCGATCTGTCCCTCTGCCCTCAGGTGGAGGCGCCGCCATCTTCGGTAAAGGAATCAGGAAGTGAGTCACGCTGCGCAATCCCACTGGTCCCCGTTGTCTTCTGGGACCTGTGTGCCTCCCAGAAGACAGCGGAGGGGACGGAGTAGGCAGCGGATGTGGCGTAGATATCCGTGGTGATCTATGCTAGGAAGTGGGAGTAAATGCCTGGATGAATACCTGAAAGGTGCCAAATGTGACACCGGAGGAGAAGGGGGATTCCAAAAAGCGGAAGTTCAATTTTTGGGTGGAACTCCGCTTTAAGTAGAATTTGTTTCCTGTATACCTTTGAAATAGCGGTTATAAAGGTTGGAGGGATCAGAGATTCGGAGAACTCAGCCAATCATAACACTACGGCATCATCCTTTGCATAACAAGTTGCTTGTGAACGGAACATTGGGCTATACGGCTGCCAGGTAGACAGGCACCTTGTAGAGAAACCAAGGTACAGTTCAGGGTCATCTATTCTACAGTGCTCCAAAATGATCTGTAAGGCCGGCTATACACTGTTGGAATCCTGCTGAATTCTTGCTAAATCAGCCGAGATTTGAACTGTTAATGGGCAGGCTGAATGTACCAAGTTGAACGAATAACTTGGGTACAGCCAGTCTGCCGGATTCTCTTACGATTGTTGCTAGCGTCTGCTATAGCTGCCAACACTTCTGGTTTTTGTTACTCACAGGTGGATGACAAAAATCATCAAACAACATTCCTGTTTTACACATGGCTATAAAAACATCTGCTAAAAATTGTGCTGCAAGCTAAAAAAAGAGTCTTGCAGACAGGATAAGACAGGACTTAGAAAGAATTAGACACATGCATGTTTAATTTACCCCCAAGAAATCATGACTATGCCACCAAAGATGTCTGAAAAATTAGCCAGAACCCAACCAATCGGCGGCTCCCGTTCATTTTTTTTACAAGCACTGGCAGCACAAAAAGGGAACAGCTGGTTGGTTGCTATTTAAAGGGGTGTTCCAGTCAGTTTTTATGTTCATTAAAAGTCAGCAGCTACAAAAAGTGTAGCGACGCGCCGGCCGGGGCTCCGCTCCTCTCCCCCCCTCTCCGGCCGGCGTCTTCATTCCAAGTGTGGGCACCCGGCCGTGACAGCTTTCAGCTTCACGGCCGGGCACCCACTGCGCATGCGCGAGCGGCGCCGCGCCATCCAATTGGACAAGCGATCGCCTGGGACCTGTCACGTGTCCCAGGCAATCGCCTACAGGGAGGGGCTGCAGTAAGGCGATTTAGCCATTCGCCTTACCAGCCTCTCGGCAGAAGGAGGAAGTGGGACAGGAAGTCCCACTCCTCCTGAAGCCCCCACTCCCCCCCAAAAAAAAATTACATGCCAAATGTGGCATGTAAGGGGGCGAGGAGTGGATTAAGCGGAAGTTCCAATTTTGGGTGGAACTCCGCTTTAAGGTCTTTAAACACAATACCCAAAGTGCATTCATTGGTACAGTTACCCATATAAACCAAAGGGAATTCAGCTTGCTGTAGCTTATCAAGTATTCAATAAATTGAGAGATATTTTCCGACTGGTCATGTGGGCCAACTTTATAACATTTTCGAAGGCAAAAAAAAAATAATTGCCCGAAGCAACTAAATAATCCCCCCCCCCCCCCATAGTTCTATTCCTTTATTTATTATCTATTAAAGGTAGGTCCTTGTACTACAGAGCTGATACTATAGAGCATAGGTGTGCGCAGCCTATTGCATTAGAGTGTGCACCCCAAAGCTCAAACACGTACTAGCGATCACTCACGATGAAAGGGAAGGGGACGGTAAGTTACATATTTATTGGCCCCCTCCCCACACATCCTAAAACATTCCTGCAGCAACAGCCAGAGGGAGAGGAGAGTCGGGAAGCCAGAAGTGCTGCAAGGGGAAGGAGGGGGGACCTAGGCAGTAGGGGGAATCTGTGCTGCACAGAGTGATTAGGGTGTGCCTGGGCACACCTGGCACACCCTGTGCGCACGCCTATGCTATAGAGTTGATAGTAAATATTAGGAAGAGTGCACAATCATATTGTAATGTGTGTAGCCAGCTTAACCAAGAACTAAAATCACACAGACATTCACAAATTACATTAGAAAAACAATTTGTCTAAAATATAGAAATATTTTGATAAAAAGGGCTTCATCTAGGATATATCACATAATCAGACTCGGTCTGCAGAATGGGTGTTTAGGCCGAAACACGGAGTAGTAACATTATAGGGGTACTCTGTTGCATTGTTACAAAAAATAAAATATATGGAATGCGCATACAAGTATGACTTTTGTAGTAAAAAAAAAAGATCTGTATTCATTGGGGCAGCACAATAAAAGTCCCTTTGGGGCATTAAGGTGAGTCCCAGACCTGGCCATAATGATCAAATTTGTGTTTCTCAACGTCAAGTTTAAAGAAATGCTAAGTCTACATTGACGCAACACAATTTTTTGTTGTTGGACCCGATGGTGTTATTTGTGCTTTGTATTATTGTCTCGATGATGGGATGTTGGAGGGCGTTTCTTCATGTCATCAAGCACATGTAGAAATTCTTGGCTGTAATTGTACATATCGGCATTGCTGAGCCTTCGGAGCATCGGAGGAAGAGAGCCGTCTTCCTCAAGGTAGACCAGTGTACCACTGGATGAGATTGGTGGTAAGTAGAGTTCTCTCTCCCATGGTAGAGCATAAAGAATCGACATGTCTAATTGGTCACTTTGAGGAGTCGGCTCCTTGAATTCAACAGACACCGAATGTCTTTTCTTTAAGATAGGCTTGAAAAGTCTGTTTGAAGACTCTTCTGGGACAGACCGACGTCTCTGTTGCATCACTGCTTGTCTGGATGGTGGCCATGACACCTTTGTCTTTCTTGGCGTGTAGGAACCCATGATGGGTATTGGTGGAAACGGGGCCTTGTTTTTTGAAGTATCTTCACCCATTAGAGAGGTTCTTTTGTGATCCTTGGCCATTGTGGTTGGTGCTTTGGTGGACATGTTGGCTCTAGGCGGAATTGTTCCACCACCGGTCTGCGGCAGTTGGCTTGATATTCTTCTGAACTCCAACTGGTCGACGAGGCTGCCTGGTTGTTTGGGAGCACAGCCAGTTGCTTTTCTTCCAGCCATGGCAAACCTCTCAGTCCGTCTCTCATTCACCATATCCACAAGTTGTAACTTGGCTTAGGTTAGAAAGCAAACCTCTTCAACAACAAAGGACGGCTCACAATGAAAGCTTCACCACTCTGGCCGGCTATATATACCTAATGCAGTCTTAAGTTTTGAAATCTGTGGGTTGGTATTTGGAAAAAGCTCAAAGGCAATAATCAGTGGCTGTCAAAGTGAATAATTTGTCCTTCTAAATATAGCTTACATTCATGACCAAAAACAATAAGAAGTTCAGTGTCCCATTTACTTACTACATATTATCAACTTGGCCCAAGGGTATAGATTTTTTTGCCGAGAACACAAACAGATCCCTTCAACACGAATGCTTCATTGCCAGCTAGTGATGATTAAATAATGTACCTCTTGTTTGCTGTAAGTACCTGGAGAGATATTACTGTATTTATCCAAGCAGCTTGTTTCCTGTACATTGCGTTGTTGATATTTCAATGTTATCTGGTTACCTTTTGAACCAAAGATCTCAAAAATCAGCAAACAGAACAGGATGGTGAATCACCTTGATTAGCACATTAGCAAACATGTCAGAAAATGATCAATATTTGATGTAATGAGGAGAGAGCTGCTATTGCCATCATATACAAGGATTTTTTTATTTTTATTTTAAATAAATTAAATTGATACTAAAGCCTTTTTTTATTAGAAAAGTAACAAACATGTTATACTTACCTGCTCTGTACAGTGGTTTTGCACAGAGCAGCGCCAATCCTCCTCTTCTCGGGTCGCTCACCGGTGCCTCCCGGCCCTTCCCTTCTGCTGAGATCCCCCACGGCATGCAGCTTGCTATGGGTCACCCAAGCCGAGCCACTGCTCTGTGCGTCCATTCAGACACAGAGCCGCAGCGCAGCCCTGCCCCCACTCTTTCCCTGTTGGCTTTCTGACTTTGATTGACAGCAGCGGGAGCCAATGGCGCTCTGCTCCTGTCTCCAAGGAAAGAAGGGAGCGTCCCAGACAGTCGAGACTCTTGTGCAGCATTGCTGGATCGAGATGGGTGTCAACATAGAAGTGCGCACAGGGTGTGCCAGGTGTGCCTGGGCACACCCTAATCACCCTGTGTGGTGCAGATTGCCCCAAAATATACTGCGTTAAACCTGCACTAACGCACAGAAAAATACAGCATTAAACGGCACATAACACACTGAAATATACAACATTAAACGTGCACTAACGCACAGAAATATGCTGCATTAAATGTGCAGTAACACACTGGAATATACTGCGTTAAACATGCAGTAATGCACAGAAATATACTGCGTTAAGCATGCAGTAGCGCACAGAAATAGACCCCCGATATTTCACCAAAGCTCCCTAATGGGGCTCCTAAAATAAAGTAAATATATAATAAAAATAAAAAACTACTGACACTGTCCACTGCCCTACTGACACCATCAGTATACTGTATGTACACATGCAAATATGTTTGAGCTTTGGGGTGCACACCCTAATGCAATAGGCTGCGCACACCTATGGGTGTCAAGTATGTACAGGGCCGATCTGCCCTATAGGCTCACTATGCAAGCCGCTTAGGGCCCCCCAAAGCTGCGGAGGGCCCCCCAAATGACTAGAGGCCCCGTCTGGTGAGAAGTCATTTTTGGCCCCTCACCCCGCTTCGCAACTTGCTGACTGCATGGGAGAAGAGGTAAGAAGTCAGCACCCCCCGCTTCTCACTTTAATGTAAGATGCCATTTCCGACAGCAGAACACCCCCTCCCCCCGCTTCTCAACTTTAATCTTTACTTGACATGAAACTGTCGGCAGCGCCGCCCCCTCCGCTTCTCAACTTTAATGTGACATGTCATTTTGCTTAGGGCCCCAGGGAGGTCAGGATCGGCACTGAGTACGTATTAGGGGGGCTGCTGCACACAGAACATTTTTTATATTTGCAGTCCTCTTTCGCTTACCTCATCCTTCGATTTTGCTTTTTCAGGACGCCCACTAACACACAGCTCTTTTCTCTAGCTGCAACGTAGAGAGCGTCCTGACTCTCCTGTAGTCCAAGGGAGGGGGCAAGCACGACACTCCACACCAGGGAGAAAGCCTTGCATTACTGTGTGGAGTTACAGACAGAAGAACAGGAAGTGAGGATTTCTCAGAAGAAATAAGGACATTTAAAAGCAAAATGGAAGGATGAGGTAAGTGAAGGAGGACTGCACTAAGGTAAAGGAAGCTATTTAGGGGGAAAAAAATTGTACCTTTACAACCCCTTTAAAGTTGTGGTCTGGAGCACCATAAGTAAAATGCCTCCATCCCTAAATACATACAATAGCATATACACTGGTCATGGGACAAAAAAAAAATGTAACATGGTAGGTACATACGATTACAAGTTTCAAGTCTTTATACACATAGGAATTCAAATTGGGCGGGTAGGGGGCGTGTTTCATTTAAATGAAGCGCGTCCCCACGCCGAACGAACTGCGCATGCGCCGTCCCTAAATTTTCCGCCGTGCATTGCGCTAAATGACGTCGCAAGGACGTCATTGTTTTGACGTGGACGTAAATTACGTCCATCCCGACGATAATTCAAATTATACGCGGGAACGACGGCCATACTTAACATTGCGTACGCCACCAAATAGCAGCTTTAACTATACGCCGAAAAAAGATGACTAGAGACGACGTAAAAGAATGCGACGGCCGCTCGTACGTTCGTGGATCGTTGGAAATAGCTAATTTGCATACTCGACGTGGAAAACGACGGGAACGCCACCCAGCGGACGCCGAAGTATTGCATCTAAGATCCGAAGGCGTACGATGACGTACGCCTGTCGGATCTAACCCAGATGACGTTGTATCTTGTTTTGAGGATTCAAAACAAAGATACGACGCGGGAAATTTGAAAGTACGCCGGCGTATCAGTAGATACGCCGGCGTACTTCCTTTGTGGATCAGCCCCAATGTTATTAGTAGATAAATGTGCATAATTATATAACATATTACGTCCAGAAAATTCTTTACATCCCAGACGAGATTTTTTAGATCACTCTCCACTTCCTCAGAATATAATATAAATGTGTATACAAAATAAACAAATAACAAAATGATAAAATCATGTAAAAAGGTAGATGGCTCCCGAAAAGAAAATGGTGGTTAGCCTTAACACTTAATAAATCAGCTTTACCTTTTATTTTAATTTTATTATTTTATGGATATGATGTTTGTAAATTGAAAAATGAATAAAAATATTAAAAAAAAAGGCCCAGCAACCTTATGACCTGTACACACGATCGGTCCATCCGATGAGAACGGTCTGATGGACCGTTTTCATCGGTTAACCGATGAAGCTGACTGATGGTCCGTCACGCCTACACACCATCAGGTAAAAAAACGATTGTGTCAGAACGCGGTGACGTAAAACACAACAACGTGCTTAAAAAAAACGAAGTTCAATGCTTCCAAGCATGCGTCGACTTGATTCTGAGAATGCGTGGATTTTTAACCGATGGACGTGCCTACTAACGATCGTTTTTTTCTATCGGTTAGGTATCCATCGGTTAAATTTAAAACAAGATTGCTTTTTTTTAACCTATGGATAAATAACCGATGGGGCCCACACACGATCGGTTTGGTCCGATGAAAACGGTCCATCAGACCGTTCTCATCAGTTTGACCGATCGGGTGTACGCGGCATTAGGGGGTAGAAGGCGCTCTAACCTGGGGGCTGTGACGGTTAACCCACGCGGACCAAAGAGACAAATGGAGGGCAGACAACATTTTCTTGCCTGTGAAAAATATTAGAATATATAGAAGAAGAAGTACATCAGAATCCCTGTCCAAAGGATGTGACGTGTAATAAGTGCACATGCAAGAACATTTTAAGAAAAATGTATAAATAATTTAAAAAAGGATTTAAAAAAAAAAAGGAGACAGAAAAAGCTGAAAAGATGTGAATGAAGTATGCATGAAAACAGAGGTCTAGAGCGAAGGCAAAAATAGAAATAGGAATAGGGGGCAATGTGGGACCCCTGCTTTAAGTGGGTGCCAGTCATAGGTGTGCACAGCCTGTAGCATTAGGGTGTGCACCTGAAAGCTCAAAAACATGGCACGGTTCTCTCACTGTGTTCATTCAGAAAGGGAAGGGGCCGGTAAATGACATTACCCCTTCCCCCACTCTTCCTGAAATATCATCTATGTGTGCCCACTGGAGTAGCCAATGGAAGAGGAGGGAAGTCAGCCATGCTGTGGGAGGGGACACCGGGCAGTAGGGGGAATCTGCACTGCAGGGAGTGATTAGGGTGTGCTTGGGCACACCTGGCACACCCTGTGCGCACGCCTATGGTGCGAGTGCAAGTGTCCCTAGAAGTCTCACCTTGCATCCCCACAGGGATGACACGTTTCTCAGTCAATCCAGATCAAGAGATCAGGAGTTGGCGGTCAGCTGACTCTGGGTCACAGGAGTGCAAAAGGAAGTGCACCTCTGGTGTCCCACAACAGAAGTGTCCGCTGTGAGCGATCGCATGCAATTTTCAAAAATCAGTCAATCCCACCCTAGACTATCTGTTCATGGCTTCTTTTATATTTGGGTCACCATAATATTACTCATACCTCCCAACTTTCTGAGATGGTAATGAGGGACACCTATCAGCAAAAGTATGCAGGCATAGGACACACCCCTTGCCACGCCCCCTTAAAGGAGAATTGTACAAAAAAATAAGATTGGTTAAACCCACAAGTGCTTTTTTTACCACTACTATTTCTTTATATTGGCTTTTGGAATTTACAAATGCAGCAATTTAGAAATCAGATGAACGCTTAGTGCTGGGAAACACTTTTTGATAGATAAAAAGTGCATTTTATATACAACTATATAGATCAGAACAAAATGAGGGACAAATGAGGAGAATGAGGGACAGAGGGACATTGCTCCAAATCAGGGACAGTTGGGAGGTATGATATTACTCCTTATATATGCCTTAAATATATGTGGGAGAGCAGACCAGGCAGATCAGACAGTTATCTCCTAGGTGACGTCTCTATCATATCAACACTCCTCGGGCCTCATACAGTAACAGTCTGCAGGCAACAAGGTAAACCTGTTGACTTTGGCTGAAACACACAAAAGCCTCCATAATTACATGTCACCAGTTCATAATCGGAATGTCACACGGGCCGATACGCTATGTAAACATGATGATTACACCTTGCCATTGAAATAAGCGGGTTCATTATACCTGGAGCTAAAAAAACAAGAGCCACCATCTGTCACTCTGTCACCTGCTGGCAAATTGCTGCTAAATTAGATTTTACTGTCAAAAATAACTCTCATTTTTAAAAACACAAGATCTATAGTGATGTAACGTTACCTTGATACACCCGACATTTTAGGCTCGAGCCCATGCACAGCTCAACTCCATCTTGTGACATGTGTTCCTATGAAAGCTGCACTAGAGGTCCGCTCACCAACTTAAAAAAAAAAAAAATTGATAAAAGCACAAAACATCATTTATTAAACTACTTGCCTACTGGGTACTGTCTTCCCCTTCCTGCCCAGGCCAATTTTCAGCTTTCAGCGCTGTCGCACTTTGGATAACAATTGCGCGGTCGTGCTACACTGTACCCATATGACATTTTTATATATTTTTTTGACAGATAAAGCTTCCTTTTGGTGGTATTTTTTTTTTTTTTAAGTGTATTTTGTGCGTGTACTCGAGAGAGGAGCCAGACTGCAGGAGTTGGGAGTAGGCAGGCCTCCCCCAGAGGCAATCTGCCACCTTTCTCCATGCCCCGGGTGGCAATGGCGGGTGTGTGAGGGGGTCCTCCCACACAGCCCGCCCTACCTGCTCCGCTTTGAAGCCCAACGGGGCAGAGGGACTCCCTATAAGGGAGTGAGAGGATCTAGCCCACTCAACCAGCCCCGTTAGTCCTTCGCCTCTCTTTTTAGAGACCGCGTGGTCAAAGTGCGTGTGTTAACCCAATTTAGAGTGCGTCTGTAGGTGTGGTGGTTTTTGTGGGAGGGGGGTGGGCGTACTAAGCACAAGCTTACCTCGCATAGCACACCCACCGGGAGCCGGGCTGAGACCACCAAACTCAATTCACATGAAGCCGAGACCGGGATCCGAACCTCTAGCTGCAGAGGTGAATGGTTTTGGTGGTATTTAACCTCCTGGGCGGTGTTCCCGAGTCTGACTCGGGGTGAGATTTTTGGGCAAGGATCGGTAACCCCGAGTCAGACTCGGGCTCGCCTCGCTGGATGTACAGGGAGTTTCACTTACCTTGTCCCTGGATCCAGCGATGCCACCGCGCTGTGTGAGCGAGCAGGACCTCGCTCGATTCACACAGTGCCTCCGTGTGACGCCGATCTCCGTTCCCTGCGACGTTACGACGCACGGGGACGGAGAACGGCGCCAAATTCAAAAAAGTAAACAAACACTATACATACAGTATACTGTAATCTTATAGATTACAGTACTGTATGTAAAAAAAACACACCCCCCTTGTCCCTAGTGGTCTGTCCATTGCCCTGCATGTCATTTTATATAATAAAAACGTTTCTTTCTCCCTGCAAACTGTAGATTGTCCATAGCAACCAAAAGTGTCCCTTTATGTCAAAAATAGTTTTAGATCAGCTAAAAAACAGCGATAATAAATTATAATCACTTGCAGAATTGTGCGATAGCGATTTGTGGGGAAATTCGTCATAAAAAAAAAAAAATAATGACAGCAACAATTCTGCAACTGAGCAAATTTCAGTGATTTTGATTTGATTACATTATTGAATAATTTTTATTATAATTATATTATTATTTGTTATATTGATTTATAATTATTTATTATATTATAATTTATAATTTTGTTTTTAAAAAAATTTCATACCCGGGATGCCTATTAGAAGCTTGTTTGGTCAGATTTAAGTGAGTTATTTCTAAAAATGACAGACCTACAATATAAAACGCCAAATTTCCTTGCAAATAATGGTACCGCTTTCAGCATGTTTTTTCTGAAAGAATCATACCGCCAGGGAGGTTAAAAGGGGTTGTGTAAAGGTTTGTTTTTTATTTTCTAAATAGGTTCCTTTAACCACTTACCCCCCGGACCATATTGCTGCCCAAAGACCAGAGGACTTTTTGCGATTCGTGACTGCGCCGCTTTAACTGACAATTGCGCAGTCGTGCGACGTGGCTCCCAAACAAAATTGGCGTCCTTTTTTCCCCACAAATAGAGCTTTCTTTTGGTGGTATTTGATCACCTCTGCGGTTTTTATTTTTTTGCGCTATAAACAAAAATAGAGCGACAATTTTGAAAAAAATGAATATTTTTTACTTTTTGCTATAATAAATATCCCCCAAAAATATATAAAAAACATTTTTTTTCCTCAGTTTAGGACGATACGTATTCTTCCACATATTTTTCGTAAAAAAAAAAAATCGCAATAAGCGTTTATTGATTGGTTTGCGCAAAAGTTATAGCGTTTACAAAATAGGGGGTATTTTTATGGCATTTTTATTAATATATTTTTTTTGCTAGTAATGGCGGCGATCAGCGATTTTTTTTTCGGTACTGCGACGTTATGGCGGACACTTTTGACACATTTTTGGAACCATTGCCATTTTTATAGCGATCAGTGCTATAAAAATGCATTGGAGTACAATAAAAATGCCACTGGCAGTGAAGGGGTTAACACTAGGGGGCGGGGAAGGGGTTAAGTATGTTCCCTGGGTGTGCTCTAACTGTAGGGGGGGTGGCCTCACTAGGGGAAATGACTGATCGCTGTTCATACATTGTATGAACAGAAGATCAGCATTTCCCCCCCTGACAGGACCGAGAGCTGTGTGTTTACACACACGGCACCCGGTCCCCGCTCTGTAACGAGCAATCGCGGGTGCCCGGCGGCAATCGAGCCCGCCGGGCACACGCACGGGAGTCGGGGGCGCACGCGCCCCTAGTGGCGGCTTAAAGAGCGGACGTTATACTACGTGCTCTTGCCCAGGAGAGCCGACCTGCCGCCGTAGAATGACGCGGTCGGCTAGTAGTTAAAAGGGGTTGTAAAGGTTTGTTTTTTAATTTCTAAATAGGTTCCTTTAAGCTAGTGCATTGTAGACGGCTCCAATTTTGTCTGATTCCTGTGAACTGGGGGAAATTTGAGGCATTGGTGGACCTGCCAACACCCCTCATTTGACAAACTTTAAATCATGGAAGAAGAGCGAAAGAGGTCAGGCTGAATAGTGCAGCCAATCACCTGCAGTCACCGTTCAGGTATTCTGACAGTCGCAGGTGCTGACTGCTAGAAACCTAGGGGGTTGATTTACTAAAGGCAAATAGACGGCGCACTTTTGAAAGTGCAGTTTCACTCTGCAAGTACAGTTGGCCCAGAGCTTAGTAAATGAGGGAGAGCTCTTCTGACTACCATCATCCAATCAAAAATTTTTTTTTTTTTAATTTTCCTTGCATGTAAATGGTGGTTTTGTGTAAAGTGGAGCTTTACCTCATTTACTAAGCTCTGGAGCAACTGCACTTGCAGGGAGCACTTTCACTTTCAAAAGTCTATGGCCCAGATTCTCAGAAGAGATACGACGGCGTATCTGCAGATACGCCGTCGTATCTCTGCGTTGCGTGGTCGTATCTATGCGCCTGATTCTTAGAATCAGTTCATCGGTTCGGGTCACAGAACATTTACAATGTACATTTACAAAACACGCCCCCTTGATCCAAATTTGAATTAGGCGGGCTTACGCCGGCCGATTTACGATACGCCGCAGCAACTTACGGAGCAAGTGCTTTGAGAATACAGCACTTGCCCGTGTAAGTTGCAGAGGCGTAACGTAAATCAGATACGTTATGCCCGCACAATTTGAAAGACAGAACTATATTGGCTGCCATGCACAGCTGCTCCAGTCTTGGTACATTGGACTTTACTGAGTTTGCACTGTGTATCACAAAAAAATGTGTTCTCTTTAGAAAAATACTATTTTATTTTAAAGGGGCTGTTGTAAATCCTCATGTTTTTTCATTCTAATGCATCCTATTCTAATGCATCCTATGTATTAAGGTGAAAAAACATCTGACAGTTACCGCCCCCCGTTTTACTTTCCTGAGCCCTGCGTCGAGAACAAGCTTGATGTTTCCCCGGAGGTTCTCGGCTCTTCATTGGATAGATTGATAGCAGCGCAGCCATTGGCTCCCGCTGCCGTCAATCAAATCCAATGATGTGGGCGCCAGGGGGGTGGGGCCGAGACCTGCACTCGGCGACTATGGACCCCGAATGCAGGACTCAGGAGCGCGCTCGCAAGGTAACCCCCTTGGGAGAATGCTTCCCATAGGGGGTTATCTAAAGCGGGGATGAGCCGAGGTACCCCAGAAAACAGCGTTTGGGGCCACACTGTGCAAAACGAGCATGACAGGTTTGGTATTTAAAAAAAATAAAAATGAACCTATAGTATCACTTTAAGTTCTATTTTAGAAAATACTGTTTTTGCCTTTTTATGTGCATCTTTTTGGGGTCTCCATGCACTTACTCCAGCAGCTGCTGCTTTTGATTGCTCTGGGAAGACTTACTGATGGTGTCACGGTCAGTGGTGTCACTGATGGTGACAACTGCAGAACATACCCAAGCATGGCCTCTTGCTGCTGTAGAAGTCCACTGGTAGCCTGTGTGGCAGGGTGACAACACATAAAAGCAATTGGGAGAGTGTTGTCACCACAGCAGCCTTCATGGCAGAATCACCAGGTATTATTTTACTAAAAGTTTTGGATTTAAAATCATTAAAAATAAATACTTTGGTGCGATAACATCATTTCAAAAGATTTTAGTGACTGGGTGTTCAATATCCCCACTTACTTGTAATGTTTGGTAAAAGGAAAAAATCTGGAAGTGTAAAAATCAAACATAAAACTAAAACAAAAGCATACACAATGGTAACATTCCAGAGACTTTTAATACAACTTTGAATACATGGGGTGATGCAGGTAAATTCAATTTTACTTATAACCCCTGGGGCAGTTCATAGGCTGTAAGGTTTTCTGTTATGAACTACTACAGGGTGTTTTGCCTTGTCATGGTACATTAATTTTGGAGACAATAAGGTACCTCCAACATGGTTCCTAAAAAATGTCCTAAGATTTACTTCTCCAACATACTGGTTGAACTGGTTCAGATTAGGGTTGTCCCGATACCACTTTTTTAGGACCGAGTACAAGTACTGATACTTTTTTTCCATGTACTCGCCGATACCGAATACCGATACTTTTTTTTAAATGTGTAGTATCGGGACAACCCTAGTATGGGGGCATGGATGGAACTGGGATTGGATCGGGGGGGATGGATGGAGCCGGAATGGTATGGTGGATGGATGGAGCTGGGATTGGATCGGGGGGTGGATGGAGCAGGGATGGGATTGAGGTGGGGTGGATGGAGCTGGTATGGTATGGGGGCGCATGTATGGAACTGGGATTGGATCGGGGGGATGGATGGAGCCGGAATGGTATGGGGGGGTGGATGGAGCAGGGATGGGATTGAGGGTGGGTGTATGGAGCTGGTATGATATGGGGGCATGGATGGAACTGGGATTGGATCGGGGGGATGAATGGAGCCGGAATGGTATGGAGGGGATGGATGGATATCCTCTTACCCAAATCACTCAAAGTAAACTTTTTGCCTGTCCCCCCTCACTCACCCACTTCTTCACCCCCCCCCCCCAATACTCACTTTTAGATTACCCAGATGACAGACCTCAGACCAGCGCGCTCGAGGTACAGGTGTCTCCTTCCCTCCTCCTCCTTTGACCTCTGTGCACAGGAGGAGGAAGTGCGGGTTCAGTTTGCTCCCTTCCACAGTGCAGCTGGGGAGAGGAAAGATGCCAGCTGCAATGCACATTGGGGTGGAGCGGAGCAGGCGGTGTGCAGGAACGGAGACACCTCACACAAGCATTGCGGCACTCTAATTCACCGGGAGGTGAAAATGGATGATATTGCAGCATGGTCCCCGCGCTCATCAACTAGACAGCGGCGGAGAGGGGGGGGGGACGTCATGGCTTTCTCTTTGAGCACTGCACTGCTCCGCTCTCCGCCCCCTCGCCGCCCGCTCTCTCTGAAAAAAAAAAAAGTATCGGGCGAAGCATCGGGAACAAATGCTCAGTATCGATATCGGGACAACCCTAGTTCAGATCCATCTATTCAACACCAACCACCCAAGTGAAAGTGAACAGCATCTTTTCAAATCTCTTTACCATCTTTAATGGCACACTCCAAGGCTGCCCCCCCCATCACAGATACTATTTATTCTCTCTGGATCCTTTGTGCATTGTAAGAACCCCAATACTGAGACCAGCCATGAATGGGTCCAATCCTGAAAGAATTTTCTTTCAAAAATCTTTTCTAAAGCCCTGTACACACGGCCCGGATTCTCATCAGGAAAAAAACGTCACCGCCATCTTAGTTCACCCTACCTATGACTTGGAAGCTACCACGCATGCGTCAAAGTCATTTCAAGTATGCGCGGGTTTCCATGGAGACAGGTAAGTATACACACGCTCGGGTTTCTCGGCAGGAAAACACTGCCGAGAGTCACGATGAGAAAATAGAGAGCAGATTCTTTATTTTTCTCGTCTAGATTCTGGGCAGTTTTCTCGACGAGAAACCTCAAAGCCTCGTACACACGCTCGGTTTACTCGGCAAGAAAGCTCTGCCAGCGTTTTTTCTTGCCGTTTCTGGCCGAGAAAACCGAGCGTGTGTACGAGGCTTAAGAATTTTCGCTTGAATTTTGCACCATTAGAGGGCTGCAGAAACGGACAATTTTCTTGGGGCCATCCAATTTCAGTGATTTGGATATGTTGGAAATTTTATGATGGGAGAACCGTGTGAGAAATATAAAATCGAAAAAGAAATGCACCTGAGCACACGAAAAGAAAACACCCGGAAAGAAAAGAAAATTCACAGAAAGAAAATGAAATTATTTTCTGTAGCAATGAGGTGAAATTGAAGGCTTGAGCTTGGTTGGTCTAATTTCCAAATCAATGGCGGCATCATCGGATCACAAAATGCATGACATTTCTGATTTTCGAAAGAAAATTCATTCTGAATTTACCCATGTATGGCCATAAGGATCTTCAAGTTGAAAACACGGATACATTTTTTTTGGGCATATTTGGACATATGGCCCTGAGATGTCCCTCCCAACCCTCCTTCAGGAATTCTGCCACTATGGAGCTTTGCCCAACGTAAATATTACATTTCCAGAAATCAGAAACTTTAAATATAACTATTCTCACAGACACTCTCCAAATATTACGCTCAAACTTTATATTCAAATTGGCCTGTAATGCTCTCAAATACCTGGGTATCATTACTCTTCGAGACCTATGCCTTAAAGGGGTGTAAAGGTTTTTTTTTTTTTTCTAAATAGGTTCCTTTAACTACTTGCCAACCAGCCGCCGTATATAGGGCGGTTCCCCTGCGCAAGAGCACGTAGCTCTACATCACCTTGCGAAGCGGCCACTAGGGGCGCGTGCGCACACCGCCGGAGGTGCGCGCCCCCCGCTCGTCCCTGATCCCGACGCGCATGCCCGGCGGGTGCGATCACCGCCGGGCACCCGCGATCGCTCGTTACAGATCGCTCGTAAACACACAGCTCCCGGTCCTGTCAGGGGGAGAAATGCCTGACCGTCTGTTCATACAATGTATGAACAGCGATCAGTGATTTCCCCTAGTGAGGCCACCCCCCCTACAGTTAGAACACACCTAGGGAACATACTTAACCCCTTCCCCGCCCCCTAGTGTTAACCCCTTCCCTGCCAGTGGCATTTTTATAGTAATCCAATGCATTTGTATAGCACTGATCTAAAAATGCCAATGGTCCCAAAAATGTGTCAAAAGTGTCCGAAGTGTCCGCCATAATGTCGCAGTACCGATAAAAATCGATGATTGCCGCCATTACTAGTAAAAAAAAAATATTAATAAAAATGCCATAAAACTACCCCCTATTTTGTAAACGCTATAACTTTTGCGCAAACCAATCAATAAACGTTTATTGCGTTTTCTTTTTACAAAAAATATGTAGAAGAATACGTATCGGCCTAAACTGAGGAAAAACATTTTTTTTATATATTTTTGGGGGATATTTATTATAGCAAAAAGTAAAAAATATTATTTTTTTTTTAAATTGTCGCTCTATTTTTGTTTATAGCGCAAAAAAGAAAAAACGCAGAGGTGATCAAATACCACAAAGAGAAAGCTCTATTTGTGAGGAAAAAAGGACGTCAATTTTGTTTGGGAGCCACGTCGCACGTCTGCGCAATTGTCAGTTAAAGCGACGCAGGGCCGAATCGCAAAAAGTGCTCTGGTCAGGAAGGGGGTAAAAAGTGAAGTGGTTAATGATGGCAAACAAATAAATATTTATTTTTGCTTTGTGCAAACTTCCATTACTGTGTATACAGTACGTTCAGTACGGCACGGATCTTAGAACACAGAATGTACTGTTAGTGACGGCTCATGTTCCTGGACCCAACCCTCTACACAATGCAGAGATCCTATCAGCACCTTTACAGCATACAGGGAAGGGCCGTCTGCCCATCTGGACCAGTCAAAGGCGGCGTAACCAGCAGTCCTACACAAAATCAGAACAATTATTTATAAAGAAGACTGCAATACAAGATATTTATTACTGGTATTGAAAATGCTAGTGAACACACAGGGTGGTGCAGGTAAGTTCAGCTTGAACTACAACCCCTGGGGCAGTCCATATGCATAAAGATCTTGTGTTTGAAATATTTTCTGTATCTACTAGTACAGGGTGTTTTGTCTTGTTATGGCACATTGCGTGCAGAGACAATAAGCTACCTCCAACAAAGTTTTTAAATTGTTCAAAAGTTTAAACCAAATTGTTTTGCCTGCAGGAGCCAATCGCGTGTGAAGTTTTTTCTTATAGCAACTCTGCCAAGTATAAAAAAAGCTCAAGAAGTCCCAACAATAGAGAAGCCTAAATACCAGCCTTTCTCAACCTTTTTACCCCAGGGGAACCCCCAAAAATAATTTTCAGGTCTTAGGGAATACTTTCTAATATTAATTCATCGAGAGTGAATTGCAAAAATGTACCTTACATTGGTGGTCCATAGGAAGCATGCCACCCTTACAGACAGCTAAAATGCTATTTGGTGTCATGCTGTTGGCTTTGCCAAGTTGCATAGGACTCAGAACCATACAGGCACCATCAAATGGGGGAGGTCAACCAGCCACAACTCAAGAAACCCCTAGCAAACTCTGGAGGAACCGTAGTTGAGAATCCTGCTCCTTCTAATTTTCTTGTCACTGTGGTCAAAAACGAATGTCGATTTGACCCCATCATCAAAAATTCTAAAAAAAATCTGCTAGTGATTGGCCAGTTTTAAGTCCAGTTGTTACATTGTAGGGATCAAAGTATGGAACTATAGCAAACAAAAGGGGTTGGGTTGCACAGGCATGTGACACTCTCAGTAGTGGAAAATGCCAAAGATTCTTACAGAGGCTGCAATATAAAAACAGAGGGATTAGGAGTAGTGGTTCCCCGAAAAGAAAAAAAATGCTGATAATGGAGCTGAAAAGGGGGCGGGGCCATCCCGCTGGGTTTTGCACATGTATCATCCCAGCGCGCCCCTCAGAGTCTCCCCTCCCTCCTCCCCTCCTCACTCCTGTCATGATAGAAGAGATGGTCAGAGACTGAGGACATGATACAAGAGATGGTCAGAGACTGAGGACATGATACAAGAGATGGTCAGAGACTGAGGACATGATACAAGAGATGGTCAGAGACTGAGGACATGATACAAGAGATGGCCAGAGACTGAGGACATGATACAAGAGATGGCCAGACTGAGGACATGATACAAGAGATGGTCAGAGACTGAGGACATGATACAAGAGATGGTCAGAGACTGCAGTCTGCATTTTTCTTTAGCTTTCCTGCACTAAAAGTTATTGATAATGGACAACAATAAATTCATATTAAATTGATGATATTAATTAAAAAGTCGACTACAATTGTATATAAATATTTTTAAAAAACTGTAATTTTCGGTATCGGTTTCTGGCCTAGTGCATCCTTCATTTTCGGTTTTGACACTAAATTTTTCATTCGGTGCACCCCTAATTAGAAGACATGGTATAATACCTTATCTATTGCAGGGACTTGTATTCTCGTTATTAATCCTTCAAGAGTCACTTTAATATAAAGATTACAATCCATTTTCTGTAACACACAGACCATGATCAGCGCGCACAATAAACACCCGAAATAGGAACCATACTGGGGTACCATTTGGGTTCCCCCTGGAAGCAGCAAGCACGGGACCCAGTTTGCCCTAGATCAGCGTCATGAGTTGCAATGGTATGGGTGGGCTGGGCATCAGCTCCATAACAACCAATGACTCACTAGGGCCAAGATGCACAGCATTATTTGTTGTTGCTATGCTGATGATGGCAGCTAGCTTGCTCACACCATGGAGACATGACTGCTATAGGTCAGGTGGAATACAGGGCCACCCCCAGCATATAGGAGAAGATGGAAGTCCACCACTTCCAGGCCTCCTTCACCTCCCTGGCTCTACTGTACTCCTGGAGCCAAAAGTTAGGGCTCTGATGGGAAAAGGAGGAGCAGCACAGTTGGGGCTCTGTGATTGTGAACTGTGCGATTGGAGGGCTCAGAGATGGAAGGACTGTGTAATTTGGGGGGGCTCTGTGATGGTGGACCGTGTTGTGATTGTGAGTACCGGCGATCTGACGCGCTGGTTCCGTGTATCATGGAAGTTCCAGCGCATGCGCGAACTGATGCGCTGAGCTGGTTCCAGCCATCGGGAAAGTTCCGTCAAGCACTGCGCAGGTGCAAACTTGCTGACGGAAATCCCTGAACGGCGGCCGGCATCCAGGGCGACGTGGACTTAGAGGAAAGTGGCCAGTCGGCCTCACGTCCTCGCTGCGCTCGGACGGCTCGCTTCGCTCGTTTGGCCTCCTGGCTCTTTTTTTAACATCCTCCAATCCACGGGGATGTTAAAGAATGAGCCTGGATGCCGGTCGAGGTTCGGGGATTTCCGTCGGGAAGTTTGCGCCTGCGCAGTGAGTGGAGGAACTTCCCCCATAGGGGAACATTGAGGACAAGTCACCGGCTTGCTGCTGATACAATGTACTAGGATGTCATATGATGCCAAGTCAGAATAACTGAACCAAGGCTCGGCCATCAGTTTGCTATTGGTGTTAAATCAGCTAGAATTTTCAGGTGGAGAGGTCAGCAATGGCCATTTCTCTTATAACAAGTTTCCATTAAAAGGCTAAATTTGAAGAATGGAGATGCCACAAGTTAATCTTTAAACAAAGTCCGGATGTATTAATTGATTGGCGACATGCCCTAATAATGAAACACACCGACGCCACTTCCAGCACAAGTCCGGGCTTGAGCAGCAAGATTATCATCTACCAAATCGAACATTGTTCTCCGACTCAGCCGCCAACATGACAGAATTCATCATCAATTCCACCATCACTTCCAGGCTTACAACCAGCACTGACTCACTGAGAGTCATCCACAGAAATGCTGCAGAATCAGCCGTTATAGACACTGTGGGGGTTATTTACGAAAGGCAAATCCACTTTTGCACTACAAGTGCAAAGTGCACTTGAAATTGCACTAGGAGGTGCAGTCGCTGTAAATCTGAGGGGTAGATCTGAAATTAAGGGAAGTTTAGAGTGCACAGTCTATTTGCCTTTAGAAAATCCACCTCAATGTATCAAAGCTTAGGGATTAACAAGAGAGCCCTAATTGAGAAGAGCTCTAAAAACGTATAACAAGGGTTTATGCTGTCCTGAACTGAAAATCAAAATCAAAAGTACTTTAAAGCGGTTGTAAACCGCATATATAATTTTTTTTTTTTTTTTTTACCTGCAAGGCAAATGCACCGCATAATAGCTGATTATGAAATACTTACCTCAAAACGAGGTGAACAACACTTACCTGGTTCACGCCGAGCGAGATGTCATCTTGCTCCGGCGTGTCTTCCGGGTATCGCCGCTCCAGCGCTGTGCTTGGCTGGAGCGGCGATGACGTCACTCCCGCGCGGGAGATTTAAAATCGGCAAGGTCCGGCGGCTGCCGGATCTTTCGCCGTGGATTTCCCCCCTGCGCATGCGCCACCCGCATTGCGAGGGAAATATCTCCTAAACCGTACAGGTTTAGGAGATATTCTTTATACCTACAGGTAAGCCTTGTTATAGGCTTACCTGTAGGTAAAAGTCAAAAATAAAGGTTTACAACCACTTTAACTAAACCTTCCTAAAGAATTTTTAAAGGTGCAACCAAAATTTACCCCCAAAGCCTCCTCCCTAAAACATATCCTAGAGATTTCATTTATTACCTTTTACCTGTAGTGAGAAACAGCTTGTACTCCGTGTGACACCACCAGGATTGTAACATTCTTGCAGGAGCAACTACTGGGAGCTTGATTTCTCCTGAAGTAGGTAAACACCCAAACTACATCTCCCAAGAGTTCTTTCCCTATCTTCAGTGTGTGGGTACGTTTTGAGTCAAGATCAGAGGTTCTGTAGTCCAGTAGGCAGGGATGACAAAACTTGGAATTTCAGTGCAGCAGGGACACTGGCGTTGATTCAATAAAGGCAAATAGACACAAATAGGTACAGGTATTTTTTCCTAAATAGCTTCCTTTACCTTAGTGCAGTCCTCCTTCACTTACCTCATCCTTCCATTTTGTTTTTAAATGTCCTTATTTCTTCTGAGAAATCCTCACTTCCTGTTCTTCTGTCTGTAACTCCACAAAGTTTGAGCATACGCTTAAAGTTGCGACGGCGCGGATTCGGACTTACGACGGCATATCTACTGATACGCCCGTCGTAAGTCTATCTGAATCTGGCCCAAACTTTAATGGCATCCCATTCTTAGTCCTAAGGGTTCAATATTGCTCGCTCATCCATGTCTTTATGGACCTTGCTTTGTGCACTGGTGCGCAGCCATGTAGGAACAGGAAGGGGCCGTCCTCAAACTGTTCCCAAAAAGTTGGGAGCATGAAATTGTCCAAAATGTCTTGGTATGCCGACGCCTTAAGAGTTCCCTTCACTAGAACTAAGGGGCCAAGTCCCACCCCTGAAAAACAACCCCACACCATAATCCCCCCTTCATCAAATGATTTGGACCAGTGCACAGAGCAAGTGCACAGAGCAAGGTCCATAAAGACATGGATGAGCGAGTTTGTACAGGGCAGTCAAGTTCCTCCACCACAGAGTCCTGACCTCAATCCAATAGAAAACCTTTGGGAGGAATTAGAGCAGAGACTGCGAGCCAGACAGCATGTATGTTCTGAGACGTACTGAATATCATTTTTTTTTTAAGCTTTTCCTGACCTAAAACTTTAAAAACCAAAATTCCACACAAGCATAGAAAAGGAAATGTTTAATTCTTTATGAATTTGCTACAAAAAGTATTTACATTTTTCAAGCCATCGAGTTTTCTTTCTTTAATTTGGTTTTTGCCTTCGTCTTGGCTTTCGGGGGTTTGTCGGGACTCTGGAATTTCTTGAGGTCAGAACAGAATAAGACCTGGACATGGAAACAATTAGAGGAAAGAAAAAAGTTATTCTAATTTTCTGTGACCTCGTATCTCCATTAACAATGAAAGAGAACAAAATGCTAGAAAACAGACTAAAAAATGAGATATACGTAATGCTATTCACCAAATCAGTCACTTGATACAGCTCTGGTGTGATACAAATTAAACCCTTTCTATGGGAAGACGTTAAAAGAGTTGTAAAGGTAGAAGGTTTTTTTTATCTTAATGCATTCTATGCATTAAGATAAAAAAAACCTTGTGTAGCAGCCTCTCCAGCACCCCCTAATTACTTATGTGAACCCCATCTCTCTCCAGAGAGACCCACAAGGGTCTTAGCCATGTGGGACTCTCCTCCTGATTGGCCAAGACACAGCAGCGGTGTCATTGGCTCCTGTGGCTGTCAAACAAAGTCAGTTAGCCAATTAGGGGGGAGCGGGGGCGGGGCTCCGTGTCTGAATGAACACAGAGCTGTGACTTGGCTCGGATGCCCCCATAGCAAGCTTCTAGCTGTGGGGGCACTCGACTGGAGGGAGGGGCCAGGGGCAGCGAAGAGGGAACGGAGAAGAGGAGGTTTGGGGTTGCTCTGTGCAAAACCAACTGCACAGAGGAGGTAAGAATAACATGTTTGTTATTTTTTTTTTGTTTGTTTATTAAAAAGACTTTACAATCACTTTAATGATTCATTCGCCAGTCTGCATTTTTTTTAATCTGAAATTTTTCATGCATGATTTTTTTCAAAGGGCGCCGCAATTTATGCAAAAGAAGAAGGATATGGACAGCCGCACTCCAATTTCTTAAAAAAGACGTGCCCTTTATTGGGTAAAGGAAAATGCACTGCAAGTATCAGCACACAGTGGGAAAAACAGCTGACGCGTTTCGCATTGGATATCAATGCTTAGTCATAGCTATGATCATAGCTATCCCGTGCATTGCCAGCACCCATTGGTTCCTGAGTGGACATTGATTGTTCTAGTGTGCTCACCTGGAGCGGCAGCCTTCCTACCTGTTGGGCGCCGCAATTTAATTGAATTTTTTTGTGTTTAGGTGTGCTGCAGGGCCTTTTTGCACATGTGAATTTATAGGTATATAATGCCCTGAATTTATATCTAAATAAAGCAGTTTTTGCATTCAGTGATTAGGCGATGATGTCATCAGTCTGCTGCCAGCAAGACAAAGCATTTTATTATCCACTATTAGAGCGGAGACTGCGAGCCAGTCGGGTCTCTATCACTCTCTATCACGAGGCATAGAGAGTGATAGAGATCCGGATGGGGAGACTTCTAGCTGTACCGGGGAGAGCAGACAATGGACCGGACAGACCGCTGATGTGGGCATGCCATATTATTGCCCACTGAGCCGCCTACGGGCTGGGAGTGAAGGATCGCTCAGCTGTGTCCTCGTTCAGACGGCCCTGCAGACGGAGTGACTGGAACGGTGTTTGGAAGTAACGTGAATAAAAGACCCTGGGCTGGCTTGATTGGCCTGTGCAGCTGGTAAGCGCACATCCCTTACGGCGGTGGATTCACGGTGTCTGTTAAGCGAGAGTTACATCTTTTTTTGAACAACACACCTATTGATTAATTTTCTGCATCTGAGTCACCCTTTGCAAAAGAACTTTACTCTGGATTCATATGATCCAATTTCACTTTGTGTAAAAGTCACTCTAGTCACAAAAAAACAACTTTATTCTGGATCTATATGATTTCATTTCACAGGATTATTCACAGATTAATAACTTTGTTGTTTGTTAATCAGAGATTCTTTTCAGGAACTTATTCGCATATTGTTCATATTCACTGTGGTTAGGTTCACTTGCACGCTTATTTATAACTTTTTTAGAGCGCAATTATAATTGATTTTACAATTCACAGCAGCTAAATCGCATTTCTACTTACGCCCTGCGCCCATCCGGCATATGGACCCCACAAGTTCCGAAAATAATCTCCTGGAGGAAAAAGAGCATATTAGGAAAGGCGAGGATAAAAAAAAAAAAAAAAAAAAAAAAAAAATGTAGCGCTAGAACTGGCAGGGTTGCCAGCCATAAGTAAATTAAATAGCCCAACACTCAATAAGTAGCAGAAATACTCATCTTCGGGGCGATAAACTATCAGGAGGGCGACATTAAAATTCCTGTGTGCGTGAAGCCAGAGCAAATAAACCAGGATTCAAATCGCATGTTCCTGTTGAATTCAGAAACAAGAAAATCCCTATTTGCCACATTTCACAGAAAATGCGAGAAATCATTGAAAAGGTTGCGTATATTTTGGATGCATAGAGTAAGCGCATCGGTGCGTCAAGCAGTAGTTGGCGCATGACTCCTTACAAATGATGGTCAATGTGATATAAATGGATAATTTGTCACAATCTGCAATTTGGTGACAATGTCACACATAGATTTACCTGTTTCAATTTCTCATTCCAACAGTTTATTGGGCAAAAAGACCAAAAAAAAATACAGAAAAAGAAAATATATATAATATTAATATATATATATATATATATATATATATATATATATATATATATATATATATATATATATTACTGTATATTAATAAAATCAGATTTGTAACACTTTTGTTGAAAATAAAATCTTATTAATTAAACTGGATCTTCACTCTAAGGGCTCATGCACACTGGACATTATAAAAATGCCAGTAGTGTTATCTGTAGAATACGTTTTGCAACATTTTTTGGCTGTTGCATTTTTTAGCAATATTATACTCCCACAAAACCTCATGGCTCAAAAACACAGATAAACGCTGAATAGACAAATTTTTGGCATTTTTAAAAGGGGTTGTAAAGCTTCAATTATTTTTTTTTTAAATACCAAACATGTCATACTTGCCTAGGCTCTGCACGTCTTCTGGGGTCCCTCGGCAGCCGTCTCGGCTCCTCTCCGCTTCTGGTAACCCCCTGGAAAGCACTCTCCCAAGGGAGTTACTTGCGGCCGCGCTCCCGAGTCCTGTGTCCATAGCCGCCGACTACAGGACTCGGCCCCGCCCACCGGCCCTCATGTCTTTGGAGTGGATTGACAGCAACACAAGCCAATGGCTGCGCTGCTATCAATCTATCCAATGAAGAGCCAAGAGGACCGGGCCGAGAAGAGCCGAGAAGCCAGCGCATTTGACGCAGGACTTTCGAGGGCTCAGGTAAGTAAAAGGGGGGGGGGGGGGCTGGTAAGTAGCGGATGTTTTTTCAGGATGCATTAAGGTGAAAAAACATGAAGGTTTCAGAATTTGAGCATTTTTACAGCTGAAAAACTCCTCTCAAAACACACTATTTTTTTTCCAGCCAAAAACTGCTATTAACAGCCTGTGTGTGCATAGATACATAGGATAACATCATGGGGAGTTTATTGGCTACAGAAAAAAAAACATCATCTGTAAAAAACATCCAGTGTGCATGAGGCCTAAAACACAAATTGTTTGCACCTGGCTCCAGTCCCCTCCCTCCCCCACAAGTGGATTTTTTTTTCCCTTTAAAATTTAAAAAATTTTTCTTGCCTAGAATGAATGAGGTTGCGCTTGATTCCATGCATGCACAGATGTGCCAACTGCCTCTGCCTGGCCGTCGTGACATGACATGACATAGCCCAGGGATCCTCAAACTACGGCCCTCCAGCTGTTGCGGAACTACACATCCCATGAGGCATTGTAAACCTCTGACATTCACAGACATGACTAGGCATGATGGGAATTGTAGTTCCTAAACAACTGGAGGGCCGTAGTTTGAGGATCCCTGACATAGCCCTTAAGCACATTTTGTTCTCGTGCGTGCACGCGCAAAGCCAGAGCAGTTAAGGAGGTCCCGGACCTTTGTCTATACAAGTGCGCAAATGTGCCGCAGGGCTCTGCCTGGTCACAAAGGCTGGTCAGAGCCCTTTAGCAAAGATGGTGGTGCCAGTGAGGGGTTGTGGATCCCGCATTAGGCCAATGTAAAAAATGTGTATAGGGAAATTACTATTGTAAAGAAACATGTAGGATTTTGCCATGCTGTGAGGCTGTACTGCCTGGTAGGAGTGCAAGGTATATGGCTGGGAGTCGTTACTGAGGACTACAGCTCAAAGGGTAGCCATACATATTTTAACTGGCTGGACGAGAGAAAAATCACTCAATTTCTCCATCCATGATAACCAGCTATTGTAAATCATGCAGACCCCTCGCAGCTGGCATTGCATCTGATTAAATGCAGTCGCTGTTTATCCAAGAATTTTTGACGTGTCTGACACACAGACCACGGCTAGGCCCAGCCCCCTGCTGCCTCCTCAGCAGCTGCGATTGACAGCAGCGGGAGTCAATGTCTCCCGTTGTCGTGTCTCAGCCAATCTGGTGGCAGACACCAAGGAGAGTTTCTGCTCTTGTGCACATTGCTGGAATTTGATCGGGCTCAGGTGAGTATAAGGGAGTGGCAGAGGGGGGGGGATTTGCACAAAGGTTTTTACCTTCATGTACAAAATGCATGAAGATAAAAAACCTTCAACCTTTAGAACTACTTTAACCACTTGCTTACTGGGCACATAAACCCCCTTCGTGCCCAGGCGAAATGTCAGCTTCCGGCACTGCGTTGCTTTAACTGACATTTGCGCGGTCGTGCGACGTGGCTCCAAAAAAAAAAATTGACGTCCTTTTTTTGATCACCTCTGCGGTTTTTATTTTTTGCGCTATAAACAAAAAAAGAGCAACAATTTAAAAAAAATATATATATTTTTTTTACTTGTTGCTATAATAAATATCCCATTTTTTTTTAAAAACATTTTTTTTTTCCCCCAGTTAAGGCCGATACGTATTTTTCAACGTATTATTGTAAAAAAAAAAAAAAAAAAAACCCCAATAAGCGACTGGTTTCCGCAAAAGTTAGAGCGCCTACAAAATGGGGAACAGAATTATGATTTTTTTTATGATTTTTTTTTTTACTAGTAATGGCGGCGATCTGCGATTTTTATTGGGACTGTGATATTGCGGCGGACGTATCGGACACTTTTGACACAAATTTGGGACCATTCACATTTATACAGCGATCAGTGCTATAAAAATGCACTAATTACTGTATAAATGTGACTGGCAGGGAAGGGGTTAACACTAGGGGGTGAGGAAGGGGTTAAATGTGTAGCCTAGGTGTGTTCTAACTGTGTGGGGGGAGGGGGGTGACTGGGGGAGGTGACCGATGCTGTGTCCCTATGTACAAGGGACACAGATCGGTCTCCTCTCCTCTGACAGCATGTGGAGCTCCACGTCCCTGCTGTGTTACCGACGATCGCGTGTACCCGGCGGACATCGCGGCCGCCAGGTACACGCATCGACTCTTCAGCGATGTGCCGGGACAGCGTTTACCCGCTGCGCGCCCCCCAGAGGCGCGCATGGGTAATACACTTTAAAAGACGTTCAAAGACGTCCACTTGGCACTTGAGAGCCGCGCTGTTGACGTCTTTTGTCAATAGCGCGGGTCTCAAGTGGTTAAGGAAGAGCAATGGGCAGTGATAATGTACATTAATGCACAACAACCAAATTTCAAATCCATCAGAATAATAAAGGAAATGTTGGTGGGAGAAGATTGGTGGAGAATGCGGAGATCGGCATGGGTAAATATCAATGTACATGAAATACCCTTACCAATCTCTCTGTAAACTCGCTCGGTGATGCTTTTGTTCCCCTGGCCGAGCTGAGGCAGATAGTCTCTCTTGGCGATTTGCCAAACGTGGGTGTCCACAGGTACGGCTTCAGGTTTGTCCAGCGCCATCAGGCAAACACAGTCAGCAATCTAAAAATCACACAAAGATTATGAAAAAGACATTAAAGACAACTCAGCCCCTCACCCGTCCAGCCCCATGATCAAAACTTGGCCAAACACTGGTACAAACCCAGCTAAAGGCAGCCAAGGAATCCAATAACATAATTTGGAAAGCCCTGAATACAATCATTATATATTTATTTATACGACTAAAAAGCATATTAGAAGAAATGTTGCGGTCTAACACACTAGGTGGTGAAGGCAGGATTCAAGGCGACAGTCCCGGAGCTGGCTTCTTTAAAAACAAGTCAAAAATAGGATTCAGATGTCTGAGAACCTGTCATGAGAAAAATATTAAAGCCTCGTACACACGATCGGACTTCCATTGGACAAATCCGTGGATTTTTGCCCAAAGAGTGTTGTCCATGAACTTGTTCTGCATACAGACGGCAGAACATTTTCAGCCAACATTCACGAAACTACGTGTTTTTTTTCTGCTCTTTAGCGTCACCCTTTGGGCAACTTCTGCTATTGTTGTCTTACGGTTAGCATTGGTCCGGAGCATGCATGTTTGTACTTTGGATTTTAGTCCGACTGATTTTTGTACAAATCCGACGGGGGGACTGCTCGTCCCCCCCCCCCCCCCCCCCCATCCGGGCACACTCCCCCAGGGATTAGCTAGCGCCTCAAATATTCAAGCTTCTTTTCTGACCATCCCATTCACTACATTTTGGTGGAAACCCCCAGAAGACAGGGGAAAGTAATCAAACCTGCAGAGCCCAGAGCAGCCCCAAAGCAATCACAAGCTGCTCTACTGATTACAGACAAGCCACAAGAACTACATTTGCCCAATTTAACTAAAAACCCTATCTGGGAGGGTGCTACACCAAGGTAAACACTGGGTAGGAGTTATGAGAGGGAAACGGTTGAGCTGAGCTACTGAGAGAAAGACTTGAGAGTTTTAAACTCACTTTGGCTCCAACTCCGGGCAAATCGCATAGCGCCTTCTTTGCCTCTTCATAGGGAACATGGCGAAGGCCCTCCAACCAGTCCAGGCCGTGCTTATGCAAGATGGTCCTTGCGCTCTGGCTGACAAACTTTGCTCTGTACCCAAAGCCCAGGTTACGTAACTTGATCTCTGTGTCATTAGCTGTAGTGCAAAACAAAGAGACAGTACAGGTCAATCAGCGGGTAACGCGTTACATAAAGCTACAAATGTCAACATGATAGATTATACTTCTAGAAATTAGTATCTTATATAACTCCTCGGATAACAACATTGTTATGTGTAGTATGTTCCAAAACATGGCTTACTCTGCTGAGAGATGAAGCATGGAGGAGGAATCTTCTAGTAGTAAATCGTTTTTGCTAAAATTGATCTCTAGCTCCATCTACAGGCTGAGATGCAAAACAGCACCTCAACATTCTCATAATACATAAGGCTGCTTTCACATTGGGCAGCGGAGGTGCGGTGACGGTATAGCCACGCTATTTTTAGCGACGCTATACCGTCGAATTTACGGCGATATTCGGGCGCTAGCAGTGAGGTTTTAACCCCCGTTGGCGGCCGAAAAAAGGGTTAATACCGCCCGCATTGCGGGGCGGTATTACCGTGGTTTCCCATTGATTTCAATGGGAAGGCGCGGTATAGGAGTGGTAAACACCCCGCTCCTATACCGCTCCAAAGTTGCGGCTAGCAGGACTTTTGGAGCGGTCCTGCTACCGCACCGCTTCAGTGTGAAAGACTTCGGGCTTTCACATTGAAGCCTGCAGGGCATGATTTTTTCATGCGGTATAGCAGCGCTATTTTTAGCGCTATACCGCATGAAAAACACCTCAATGTGAAAGGGGTCTAAGTGTGTGTGTGTTGTATACCCACTTGACTGCCAGAAAGATTTACCCCCCCCCCCCTTCATGACCAGGCCATTTTTTGCGATACGGCACTGTGTTACCTTAACTGAGAATTGCGCGGTCATGCAACGATGTACCCAAATAAAATTTATGCTATTTATTTCCCACAAATTGAGCTTTTTTTGGTGCCATTTGATCACCTCTGAGTTTTTTTTCTTTTTTTGTGCTATAAACAAAAAAAGACGGACAATAAAAAAATAAAAACAATATCTTTTACTTTCTGCTATAAAAACATCCAAGAAAAAAGATTTCTTCATAAAATTTAGGCCAGTATGTATTTTGCCACATATTTTTGGTTAAAAAAAAAAAATATCCCAATAAGTGTATATTGATGTGTTTGCATAAAAGGTATAGGCCAAGATCCACAAAGAAGTTACGCTGGCGTATCTTTGTTTTGTATCCACAAAACAAGATACTCTGTCAGATGCAAAAGACACTTCAGAACACTGGGCCAGATTCAGAAAGAAGTTACGCTGGCGTATCTATTGATACGCCGCGTAACTTCTAGGATGCTCCGGCGTATCTTTTTTCTGTATTCAGAAAACAAGATACGCCGGAAATTTGCTAAGATCCGACTGGCGTAAGTCTCTTACACCGTCGTATCTTAGTTGCATATTTACGCTGGCTGCTAGGTGGCGCTTCCGTCAATTTACGCAAGGAATATGCAAATTAGGTAGATACGCAGATTCAGAAACGTACGTCCGCCCGGCGCATTTTTTTACGTCGTTTGCATTAGGCTTTTTCCGGCGTAAAGTTACCCCTGCTATATGAGGCGTAGAAAAAGTTGTGTGTGTTACCGGCGCCAAGATAATATCAATATTCTTATTAAGTCTTGCTACAATAAAAGTGCAACCTCAAAAGGTTGGATTTAGATTTGTGTATTTGTGAAGTGTATTGCGCTAACTTATTTTTATGTAAACATTTTACCACGACTGATCTTGTGAACTTAGGGCCAGATTCAAGTAGAAGTGCAGCGGCGTAACGTATCGTAGATACGTTACACCGCAGCAAGTTTTCATCGCAAGTGCCTGATTCACAAAGCACTTGCAATGAAAACCTATGCTGGCGGCCTCCGGCGTAAGCCCGCCTAATTCAAAGGGGCGTGTGCCATTTAAATTAGGCGCGCTGCCGCGCCGGACCTACTGCGCATGCTACGTTCTGAAATTCCCGCCGTGCTTTGCGCGAACTGACGTCATTTTTTCGAACGGCGACGTGCGTAGCGTACTTCCGTATTCCCGGACGTCTTACGCAAACGACGTGAATTTTTAAATTTCGACGCGGGAACGACGGCCATACTTTATACAGCACATACGTGTGCTGTGTAAAGTTAGGGCACCCAAAACGACGACTAAATTTGCGACGGGAAACTAGACTAGCAGCGACGTAGCGAACGCGAAAAACCGTCGTGGATCGCCGTAACTCCTAATTTGCATACCCGACGCTGGTTTACGACGCAAACTCCCCCCAGCGGCGGCCGCGGTACTGCATCCTAAGATCCTACAGTGTAAAACAATTACACCTGTCGGATCTTGGGGCTATCTATGCGTAACTGATTCTATGAATCAGTCGCATAGATACTCTGAGAGATACGACGGAGTATCTGAGATACGACGGAGTATCTGAGATACTCCGTCGTATCTCCGCTGTGAATCTGGGCCACTGATACTATTGTATATTAGAGATAGATCCAACTATACCAAAGCCCTACGGAACGGGGAGCTCTAATCCTCCTAAATGTCTTGGCTCCAACTCCAGGCAAATTGCATAGCGCAGTCTTCGCCTCTTCATAGGGAACATGATGAAGGCTCTCCAACCAGTCCAGGCCGCGCTTAAGAAAGATGGTCTTTGCGCTCTGGCTGACAAACTTTGCTCTGTACCCAAAGCCCAGGTTACGCAACTTGGTCTCTGGGTCATCAGCAGTAGTGCAAAACAAGGAGACAGTATATGTTAATCACTGGGCAACGCGTTACATAAAGCTACAAATGTCAACATGATAGATTATACTTCTAGCAATTAGTATCTTATAGAACTACTCTGAATGACATGTGGATGACAACATTGTTATGTGTAGTATGTTCCAAAACATGCCTTGCTCTGCTGAGAGATGCAGAATGAAGGATGAATCTACGGTTTGCTAATATTGCTAGAGACCTCTAGCTCCATCTACAGGCTGCAATGCAAAACCGCACCGATCCTCCTAAATGCACTGGCTATGTTTTAAAGTCGCACACCTATAAAGTGACCACAGCTCTACAACTAAAGTTTCCAGGAGTTTTTAATTCACGCACAGCGCTCCTCTATTCTTAGGCCTTCTGGCTTTCTGTGATTTTTATACTTTCCGAGTCCCTGACCCAGAACCAGCATGTAATAAGTGAATACTGGGCAAATTCAGGTCTGCTGATCCACATATATTAATTCCAGGTCTGAGACTAGGAAGACATTAAAGACCTTGGATCTGCAGGACAGCTAGGTATTTTCAGGTACTTTCTGGTGAGGCGAGCAATGGCAGTCTCTAGAATTATCCCAGTACATTATTTTTTATGGTGGAGGGGATCTGAGCTATTCTCCCACTTCTGAAAAACGTACAAGTGTGAGTCACACGGATATTGTATATTTTGTTGCTGTAGTGTTGTTAAGAAACAATTCCGTCGCCATAAATGTTTTATTTCTGTTTAACAGTAACGTTCCCCTGAAGAAGTCATTGACGAAACGCATAGGGGCGTGTCCCACGTGCAGTGATGTCATCGCGTACTGTGGAGTGTTCGGCTCTACACTAGATGCCAAGTTGTTTTAAAGTGCTGAGATTTCTTTTATATGCGAGTGCAATTGATTGTTAATTTAATAAATTTGGTCTTTATGATTTTACACCATTGTAGGCATTTTATTTTCTCAGGCATCCTAGCATCATTGAGAAGTGGAAAGGTCTAATACCTGGAGTACAAAAGGTGGAGCGGGGCCATTTGGGGTGATTGCACATGCTGACCATAACCACTCATCTACAGGGGGGGTCATGGGGTTTTGGGAAGTGTTCATTTTTACTTGATCATGGTGGAATGGGGGAAGAATCTGAGAAAGAGGAGTCTGCACTGCAATAGGGGGCTCACATCATTTTGGTGAAATCGCTTTGCATTGGAGGAATTTAAAGGCACTTTAAATATGTAGTAGTAGTATGGTATAGTAGTATGGTTTGGTATAGTATGGTATAGTATAGTATATAGCAGGGATAAGCAATTAGCGGACCTCCAGCTGTTGCAAAACTACAAGTCCCATCATGCATCTGTCTCTGGGTGTCATGCTTGTGGCTGTCAGAGTCTTGCAATGGCTCATGGGATTTGTAGTTCTGCAACAGCTGGAGGTCCGCTAATTGCATATCCCTGGTATATAGTATGGTATGGTATAAGTATGGTATAGTATACTAGTATGGTATAGTATAGTAGTATCGTATGGTATAAGTATGGTGTAGTATAGTAGTATGGTATGGTATAGTATAGTTACTATACCATACCATACTACTATACTACACCATACTTATACCATACCATACTACTATACCATACTACTATACTATAGTAGTATGGTATAGTAGTATGGTATAAGTATGGTGTAGTATAGTAGTATGGTATGGTATAAGTATGGTATGTTATATTAGTATGGTATAGTATAGTAGCATAGTGTAGTAGTATAGTATGGTATAGTATAAGTATGGTGTAGTATAGTCGTATGGTATAGTAGTATGGTATAGTAGTAGGATATAGTATAGTAGTATGGTATAGTAGTATGGTAAAATAGTTTAGTATGGTATAGTAGTATGGTATAGTATAGTTATGGTATGGTATAGTATGGTATAGTATAGTATGGTATAGTTCAGTATAGTATGGTATGGTATAGTAGTATGTTATAGTTTAGTATAGTAGTATGGTTTAGTATAGTAGTATGGTGTATAGTATATTATAGTATTGTAGTGTGTAGACTACTATAAGGGGGTGGGTTTTCACCAACCCAGAATCTTTTTTGAACAAGTTTGGTGCTGAAGAATTTTACTGGCCTGCACAGAGTCCTGACTTCAACCCAATAGAACACCTTTGGGATGAATTAGTGCGTAGACTGTGAGCCAGACTTTCTGGTGCAACATCAGTGCCTGACCTCACAAATGCTTTTCTGGAAGAATGGTCAAACATTCCCATAGACACACTCCTAAACCTTGTGGACAGCCTTCCCAGAAGGGTTGAAGCTTTTATAGCTGCAAAGGGTGGAATATTGAGGCCTATGAACTGAGACACAATTAAAGCGGTAGTTCACCCCCCCCCCCCCCACACATTTTACCATCGAGACAGGCATTGTAGCGCGAGCTACAGTATGCCTGTCCCGATTTTTTTAACCCCGGACTCACCTTGTAATCCGACATCGTAGGTTTCGGCTCCCGCGGGGAATGGGCGTGCCTATGGAGAGGGAGGATGATTGACGGCCGGCCCTGGCACGTCACTCTCCCCGAAGACAGCCGGAGTAGGTCTTGGCTCTTCACGGCGCCTGCGCACAGGCTATGCGCACGCGTCGTGAAGACCAAGCCTATTTCGGCTATTTCCGGAGAAGCGTGACGCGCCAGAGCCGGCCGTCAATCATCCTCCGTCTCCATAGGCACGCCCATTCCCCGGTATCTTCGATGGACGACTACAAGGTGAGTACGGGGGTAAAAAATTCGGGACAGGCATACTGTAGCTCGCGCTACAATGCCTGATTTTAAGGGAAAAGAAAAAAAATATTTTTTTTTTTGGTCGATAGGGTGAACCCCCGCTTTAAGGTTCATGTGCGTGTAAAGGAAGGTGTCCCAATACCGTGTAGATCCAATCTGGAGGCCTAGAACAAAACTAGAAGTGCTTTGATTTTGAACACCGGTTTCCTGCAACCAGTTGATGTTCAGAGAAGCTTACCTGCCAATGCCTGGAGACTGGGGAAGGAGTAATAATCCACAGAATCGAGTCGGCACAGGCGTCTTCCCAGAGTGCTGCAAACGCGCTCGATCATTCCTGTGATACGCGAGATGTGGTTGTTGGAAGTACAGATGAATGAGAAGAGACATTCTACGGGATCCTGGCGCAGGATGCGAATCCCTGGAGAGAAGCAGCAGCACTTTACTTCATGGATTAGAACACACAGCTTCAGCACAAGGAGGATGGGATTGCACCATGAGGCTGATTTACAAAAGAAGTGACTGAAGGTCTGCTTTTTAAAGTATATGTGAACCCTCACCTTGTAAAACAACCCATTCTTTTTAAAATAGAAATGAAAAGGCAAAACATTATTGTATAGATATCAAAAAAACATTATAACTTCCTTTTTTTCAATTTTTTTTTTAATTCCCTCTGTTTGCAGCTGCATAAGAGCTGGGGGAGGAGAAGCAGCAGTACTCTGAGCTTCCCAGTGAATAGCTGAGCAGCGGAAGGGCTGTCTTTTCACATGGGCACGCTGGGCAGTTGGCTGGGGTCGCTGGGCAGGTGGGGCCCCCAGGCAACTGGCCGTCTTACTGAGCGGGGCCCTATCAGAGCCAGACCAATATGTGCAGCTGTCAGATTCAGTCTCTCATGTTGGGGATGGACGGGCCGATATTCGCTTTCAGCTACCTGACTCCACACTACAAACAGAGCGCCACCCTGCCACCTGACTCCAGCCATCAGAGACTGGCACCCTGCCCCTCCTTCTGACGCTGCCCACCACAGAGCGGCACCCGGCCCCTCCTCCTGACTCCGGCCACGAGAGAGCGGCGGTATTCCAGTGACATGAGGGGTAAGGTGAGATTGGTGCTCTGCGGTGGACTGAAGAGGGTGGATGCCGGGGGCCCCAAGGAGGGCCAAGAGCAGTGTGGTGGCCCCCGCAGTGCCGAGCCGGATCCTCACCCTGCAGGCCATGAACTCCAGGGCAGTGAGGGAGCTGTGAGGGAGCCCGTCGTCACCAAGACTTGGGAGAACGATAGAGAGCTGCAGAGGTGAGTGGCTAAAACTGCCAGCATGGCCTGAGAGACAGGGGACTACAACTGCCAGCATGGCCCGAGAGACTGGGGACTACAACTGCCAGCATGGCCCGAGAGACAGGGGACTACAACTGCCAGCACGACCTGAGAGACAGCCGGCGTAGCGTATCGAATAAACGCTACGCCGACGCAGCGCACAGAGGCAAGCACAGTACTCTCAAATCTACGCTGGGTTTCCTCAGCGTAAGCCAGCGTAGGTGGAAGTGGGCGAGAGCCATGCTAATGAGGCGTGACCCCATGTAAATGAAGGACTGAGCGTCATAAAGTTACAAATAACGTACGGCGCATGCGCAGTCCTGTAGACGCATCCCAGTGCACATGCTCAGAATCACGTCGAAACAACTGGCTAACATACGTCGAATCACTGCCTACACCTAGCCATATTCACGTACTACGTAAAATACGAAGGCTGTGTTCCCTGGTCCATACCTTAGCATGACTTGCGTCTCCTATATGGGGAATAACTTTACACCGGACGTAGGACTTACGCAAAGCGCGTATATTATGCGCCGGGCGCAAGTACGTTCGTAAATCGGCGTATCTCCCTCATTTGCATAGGTGCATAGGAAATCAATGGGAGTACCACTTGTGGCCAGCGTAAATATGCGCCAACGATACGCCGGCGTAGGAAAGTTACGTTGGTCGGATGAAGCCTATTTTCAGGCGTATGTAGTTTTGTGGGCACGGCGCATATATACACTTACGCGGCGTATCTCGAGATACGTCAGCATAAGTGTTTTGTGAATCCGGGCCAATGCATTTAAATAAAACCTGCGTTGATGCACAGCAGTGTGAAACCGGCCATGGACTCAGATTGACAGCCCTTGTATGTTTTCTGAAAATTGCTGCATAATAATTATAAATATAAAATTCAATAAAAAAAATACATAAAAAAAAAAAAAAAATATGACACAGACATAGATATCAAATAATTACCTGAAAACTCTCTGGCTATTTTCTGAAAGTTGGTGTCGGATTCTCCCCACTGCTTATAGAGATCCTGGAGACGGAGGTGCAGCTGGAAATAATCCTCCAGCGTTTCCCCATCTTTCTTGCAGTCTTTGGAGTCAATATGAATAGGAACATTTGTCCAGTCATCGTCTTTTTCTTGTTTTATGTCTTCAGTGTTGATGGCCTCGGAGGTTGTCTTCTGCAGCTTTCTCTTTGTGGCTTTCTTCTGCGTTTCCTTATTGGATTTCCCCTCTTGCTCCTCTGTGTTGGGGTACACGGCGTACCAGAGGCGGTCATCCTTCTGTGTCAGGGTCCACACACGCTCATGTACCACGCCGGTATAGAAACCCGGACTGCTCTCCCTCCACCTGAATAAAAATGACAAGCCTTTCACAAATCAAAACCCAATAAGGAACTATCTGTGCGTCTCCGGCACCAATCACAATGGGAACACGAGTTGAAGATATGACTGCCTTGTCTTATAATGTGATATTTGAGGTCAAGCAGTACTTTAAAGATAAACTTCGCTTGGACCAATGGAAATCTGCATATACATGTAGGATCCCTTTAGAAGCGGGCAACCATTGTAGAACTCCAGTGATCCCCACTAGCTTACGGATCGCATGCTAAGCGACTGCCCTGTGAACACAGGAGGTCGGCTCCTTGGCAAGGGTGTAGGGTTGCCATCTCATCCCTTTAAACCCGAACACATATTAACCACTTAAGGACCGGACCAATATGCAGCTAAATGACCCAAGGGGTTTTTACAATTCGGCACTGCGTCGCTTTAACAGACAATTGCGCGGTCGTGCGACGTGGCTCCCAAACAAAATTGGCGTCCTTTTTTCCCCACAAATAGAGCTTTCTTTTGGTGGTATTTGATCACCTCTGCGGTTTTTATTTTTTGCGCTATAAACAAAAATAGAGCGACAATTTTGAAAAAAAAATGCAATATTTTTAACTTTTTGCTATAATAAATATCCCCCAAAAACATATCTAAAAAAAGTTTTTTTCCTCAGTTTAGGCCGATACGTATTCGTTTACCTATTTTTGGTAAAAAAAATAAAAAAAAAAAAAATAAAAAAAAAATCGCAATAAGCGTTTATCGATTGGTTTGCGCAAAATTTATAGTGTTTACAAAATAGGGGGTAGTTTTATTGCATTTTTATTAATTTATTTTTTCTTTACTACTAATGGCGGCGATCAGCGATTTTTTTTGTGACTGCGACATTATGGCGGACACTTCGGACAATTTCCGATCCGACCGCCGCATCGGACCCCCGACCCACGTCTAGGCAGGCACGTACACGTACGTTGATGTGCCTGTCCGTGCCATTCTGCCAACGTATATGTACATGAGGCGGTCGGGAAGTGGTTAACCACTTCCTGCCGGCCGTACGACTTTGTACGGCCGTAGTGTGGATGCCAATTTCCGGGAGGCCGTCTATATACGGCCTCCAGCCACTGGGGGGCGCGTGCCCGCCGCATCACTGAGGTGCCGATGCGCGTGCCTGGCGGCCGCGATGTCCGCCAGGCGCCCGCGATCGGCGGTTACACAGACAAGGAAGTGGATCTGTGTGTGTAAACACACAGATCCATGTCCTGTCAGGGCAGTGTTTCTCAATTCCAGTCCTCAGGCCCCCCCAACAGGTCAGGTTTTCAGGATTTCCATTATTTTGCACAGGTGATTTGATCAGTTTCACTGCCTTAGTAATCACCACAGCCTTTTCATCTGAGGGAAATCCTGAAAACCTGACCTGTTGGGGGGGCCTGAGGACTGGAATTGAGAAACACTGTGTCAGGGAGAGGGACATAGGGACACAGATCGGTCACCTCCCCCAGTCAGTCCCCTTCCCCCACAGTTAGAAACACTACGCAGGGTACACATTTAACCCCTTCCTCACCCCCTAGTGTTAACCCCTTTCCTGCCAGTCCTACAAGTTTTAACCAGACACTGATAGAAGTCACAAGACTGCTATATACTGCTGATGAGAAAAGGTATTTAGCAGTTTATAAAAAATAGGTGAAACTCCTGCGTTGAAATGGGTAGATGGGGAAGGGAGGGGATAGGAGGGGGGGGGGGGGGGGGGGGGGGAGAAGTGATGCACAGGGCTGTGAATGTGGACACTGCAGCAAACAAAGAAAAGTCTGTCCAATGAAGACTATGAAAAAATGCAAATAGGTATGAGTGTCTGCGCTGTGATTAAAGCTAGTGAATGGGTGGATGGATGAGGGAAGAGCAGGGGAGGTGGTGGGGGGAGGGGGGTGGATGTGGACTGGGGAAGACAAAAAGTGTCCAGACACAATGTGTTGACCTAACCCGGTGATGGATGGGTACGGTGACACAGCCTAGCTAGCACCGTATCCATCCATCACCGGGTTAGGTCAACACATTGTGTCTGGACACTTTTTGTCTTCCCCAGTCCACATCCACCCCCCTCCCCCCACCACCTCCCCTGCTCTTCCCTCATCCATCCACCCATTCACTAGCTTTAATCACAGCGCAGACACTCATACCTATTTGAATTTAGCAGTTTATATTTACTAAAATAATTGCATTTCCATGTTCCGTGTACTGTGGGAGATCAGATATAGGGAATGCAGGGTCCTGGGTTTAGTAACACTTTAATGTTGGATTCATTCGTTATGTTATGACTCAGAGATTCTGATGGATCCACCTCTATCCAACCCCAAACACAATAAGTAGGAATTGTTGTATTTCACTTACTGTATTTACTGCAATATGTTTCCATTTTAAATATAGTGAGGAAAAAAACCTTTGCTACAAAAGTTACTGTTCCGAATCCCCGAATAATCACTATAAGATCAAATACCTAGGCATTTGGTCATGTGATCTCTGCCAAAGGTGATGACTGGAGCTCAGACTGGCTACTTTTTTTCTTCAGCAGAGATGACCTTACTTGTCGATATTAACTGCTAAAGTCAGTTATAACATAGGAATTTGGAAATACTTTTTTTTTTTACATACAGTTTTATATAATGCAATGTACCGAAAAGATTGGCCACCTGGAAGCACAAAATCCAGCCTGAGTTCAGAAGACGGACAAGGCAGAGAACGCCAGAGAGCAGGACACGCCGACAGGGAAGCGAGGTGACGCATCTTCTTTTACTGACCTAAACAGAAATGAATTATAGTTATAAAGACAATATAAAAATGAGCAAATAGAATAAAACAAACACAATCTTACAATAAAAACATACAGGGCCGGATTCATGTAGATCTGCGGATCTTTAGATCCGCTAGATCTACCTGGTTTACGATCCGCTGGTGAAATTTAGCGAGGCTAGTGCATGATTCACCAAGCACTTACCTCGCAAATTGCACCGTCGGATCCTAACTCCCCCCGGCGGAATGCAAATTCCGCGGCTAGGGGGAGTGTACAATTTAAATCAGGCGCGTTCCCGCGCCGATTTAACTGCGCATGCGCCGCCGCGAAAAAGCCCAGTGCGCATGCTCCAAATGACGTCGCTAGGACGTCATTGTTAGCGGCGGGTACGTCAATTGTGGCCATCGGGATTCCCGACGGACTTACGCAAACGACGTAAAAATTTTGAATCTCGGTGCGGGAACGGCGGCCATACTTAACATTAGCTACCCCTCATATTAGCAGGGGTAGCTATCCGCCGGAAAAAGCCGAACACAAACGACGTAGAAAAAGAGCGATGGGCGGGCGTACGGACGTGAATCGGCGGTTTTCCTCATTTGCATATATATATACACACCCCCTTTTAAAATAATCATTTTAGATATATTAATATTTAATAAACATTTTGTTGTTTGCAGCCTGAAATGACAGACGCAGTTTTTTTTTATCCAGCTGGATTTACTAGTGTAGCTGACTGTGTTGATGAAGAAACAAAGTGATCTTCTTCCCCGCAACCAAAAATCGCATCATCTATGAAAACAATCTTGTTCAAAGATTACCCGGACAATTGTGCTAATCCTCAGTGAAACAGATCTTTATTGGATTGCCTTATAAGAGATGTACGATTTTCTTTCTGAAATGAGGGGAAGCTCTGCTGATTTTATCATCCAATCATGTGCAAGCAAAAAAAAAAAAATTCCTTGCACGTTCCCCTCAGATATAAAGCGACTGCATCTCCAATTTCACTTCCAAGTGCACTTATAGTGCAAAGTGGATTTGCCTTTGGTAAATCAACCCCAGTATGTTTATATGTCAGTACTCAACATTTGGTTCTTAGCACTGCTTTCACTGTATATGATTGTGGCTGGGTTCTCACCATTGCGAATTGGATGCGGGCATTTTGACCTGCTCTCTATGAAGCCTGCTTCACAAATCTCCGATGCGGCTCCGGTGTGAATTTGCACAGGAGTCCTGTGCGCCTTTTGGTCTGTTTTAGGTCCAAACTCAGCCGAAAATTTCACCTGAAAAGGTGAACCCAGCCTCATACTTACCTAGGTGGATGCAGCATCAGTCCCCTGCTGGCTCCAACACTGAGAACCAAGCAATTGAACACCGCCGATCGCTCAGTTCTCACAGCTCGCTGAGCTCCTCTCTGCTCTGCCCCCACCTCGCTCATTGGAGCACTGGGCTTTGGATGGGGCGGGAGCAGCCGGCTTAGGCTTTCAGTGGCACGCTGAGAGGCTGAACTGGGTGCCAATCCAGGCATGTGGGCGGATCCGGACTCCGTTATCGTGATGATGCCCAAGCCTGGACAGACTTCTGTGACGTCAGCAGACAGTGGACTTCAGCCCGCTCTCTACTGAAGACGGGTCACAGGAGTGCTAAACGAACTGCACTAATCAAAGCCAACACGTTTCGTCTGCAAGACAAACTGCACTCCTGTAATCCATAGGAGAACTACAGCCAAATGAGCTTTGGCTATACTTCTCCTTTAACTGCTTGCCGACCAGCCGCCGCAGTTCTACGGCGGCAGGCCGGCTCTGCTGGGCGAGAGCACGTAGCTATACGTCACCTCGCCCAGCAGCCAATAGGGGCGCGATCGCTCGTTACAGAGCGAGGACCGGGAGCTGTGTGTGTAAACACACAGCTCCCGGTCCTGTCAGGGAGAGAAATGCTGATCTTCTGTTTATACAATGTATGAACAGAAGATCTGTCATTTCCCCATGTCAGTCCCCCCCCTACAGTTAGAAACACACCCAGGGAACATACTTAACCCCCTCCCCTAGTGTTAACCCCTTCACTGCCGGTGGCATTTTTATAGTAATCCAACGCATTTTTATAGCACTGATCGCTATAAGAATGCCAACGGTCCCAAAAATGTGTCAAAAGTGTCCGCCATAATGTCGCAGTACCGAGAAAAAAAAAAAAAAAAAAAAGCTGATCGCCCCCATTACTAGTAAAAAAAAAAATATTAATAAAAATGCCATAAAAATACCCCCTATTTTGTAAACGCTATAACTTTTGCGCAAACCAATCAATAAACGCTTATTGCGATTTTTTTTTTACGAAAAATATGTAGAAGAATACGTATCGGCCTAAACTGAGGGGAAAAAATGTTTTTTTATATATTTTTGGGGGATATTTATAGCAAAAAGTAAACAATTGTTGCTCTATTTTTGTTTATAGCGCAAAAACTAAAAACCGCAGAGGGGATCAAATACCACCAAAATAAAGCTCTATTTGTGGGGGAAAAAAGGACGCCAATTGTGTTTGGGTGCCATGTCGCACGACCGCGCAATTGTCAGTTAAAGCTAGTGACGCAGTGCCGAATAGCAAAAAGTGCTCTGGTCTTTGACCAGCAAAATGGTCCGGGGGTTAAGTGGTTAATATATTACAAAAAGCACTGCTTCATTTTAACATTTTACTCTCTTGCTTTCTTCTAAAAAAGGATATTGTTATTGAAGAGGTATTAGAACTTTATATACACACACACATTGTGGGCTAGATTCACAAAGAGATACGACGGTGTATCTCTGACTTACACTGGTCTTATCTATGCGCCCGATTCATAGAATCCGTTACGCATAGATATGCCTAAGATCGACAGGTGTAACTGTGTTACACCGTCGGATCTTATCTGCAATTTAAAAATGGCGCGGGGGGCGTTCCCGCTGATTTACGCTGAGAAATATGTAAATCAGCGAGATACGCCAATTCACGAAAGTACGCGGACCCGACGCAGTGTTGTTACGACGTTTCCGTAGCGGTTTTCCCGGCGTATACTTACCCCTGCTTCTATGAGGCGCAGCCAATGTTAAGTATAGCCGTCGTTCCCGCGTCGATTTTGAATTTTTTTACGTCGTTCTCGAATACGGATGGACGTCGTTTACGTAAGCGTCGAAACCACTGACGTCCTAGCGACGTCAGTGGGAGCAATGCACGCCGGGAAAATTCACGGACTGCGCATGCTCATTTAAATCGGCGCGGGGACGCGCCTGATTTAAATAGTACACTCCCCCTAGCCGCGGAATTTGAATTCCGCCGGGGGATTTACGATCCGCCGCCGCAAGTTTGGAGGTAAGTGGTTTGTGAATTACCCACTTGCCTCTCAAACTTGCGGCAGCGTATCTTAAATCACATAGATCACGCGGATCTAAAGATCCGCTGATCTATGTGAATCTAGCCCTGTATATTAATTTAGATCTTAAAAGGAAAATTTCTGCATCTAGCAGTTGGGGGGTTTCCTCTGGCTCACAAAATGATATAAAAACTTACTGCGAAATACCAGATCTGGGGCGTCAGCGCTGCTTTCCCGCTCTATGTGGGAGACACAGAGGATGTTGGTGACAGCAGTGAGGAGGAAGAGTCCGCTGTGGCTTTTTATTAAATCTAGAACAGATAAATCAAAGCAACAAAAAAAATAATTAAAGAGAATCAAAGGATGCGCTCAATGACTGACATCAAAGGGTTGTTATTTCCTTTATTTCAAAGGCTAACAGCTAAACATAAATCCTTAACACTTCACAGAGGAGGAATCCTGGAGTAGAATGCAAAGTTTGCTAACACAGGGCTGAAGCCAGGGACAGGCTATGCACATGTGGCCCAATTTACTGAATGAGGCTCTATTCACTTAAATGTGAACTGCAAGCAAACAGCTCTATACAGCAATGAAATCTACATACATGGGAACTGATTAGTATGATAAACGATCGGTATGTTTGTTTGTCCAGTTTTGAGATTTACACTGCTCCGCTACATAGCACAACCCTTTTTGGAAGAAAAGAACTTTGCTGTAATTAAAGCTTAGTTCCACCCATTTTTTTAGTTTATTAAAGGGGTTGTAAAGGTTTGTTTATTTTCTAAATAGGTTCCTTTAACCACTTCCATACCGGGCACTTACGCACCTTCCTGCCCAAGCCAATTTTCAGCTTTCAGCACTGTCGCACTTTGAATGACAATTGCGCGGTCGTGCTACACTGTACCCAAACAATTTTTTTATCATTTTGTTCCCACAAATAGAGCTTTCTTTTGGTGGTATTTGATCACCTCTGCGGTTTTTATTTTTTGTGCTATAAACAAAAGAAGAGTGACAATTTAAAAAAAAAAACACAATATTTTTTACTTTATTTAATAAATATCACAATTTTTTTTAAAAAAACTTTTTTTTCCTCAGTTTAGGCCGATATGTATTCTTCTACATATTTTTGGTAAAAAAATATCGCAATGATCATATATTGAATGGTTTGCGCAAAAGTTATAGCGTTTACAAAATAGGTGATAGATTTATGGCATTTTTATTTTATTTTTTACTAGTATTGGCGGCGATTTGCGATTTTTTTACTGTCACCGTGACATTGCGGCGAACACATCGGACACTTTTGACATGTTTTTGGCGCCATTCACATTTATACAGCGATTAATGCGATAAATATGCACTAATTACTGTATAAATGTAACTGGCATTCAAGGGGTTAACACTAGGGGGGTGAGGGAGGGGTTAATATGTATACCTGTATTGTGTTCTAACTGTAGGTGAAGGGGGGTGACTGGGGGAGGTGACCGATCTATGTCCCTATGTACAAGAGACACAGATCGGTCTCCTCTGTCCCCTGACAGGACGTGGAGCTCTGTGTTTACACACAGAGCTCCACGTCACTGCTCTGTCGTTACCGATCGCGGGTACCTGGCGGACATCGCGACCGCCAGGCACGCGCATCGGCATCTCGGGGACGCACCGGGCTCGCGTGCCCCCCAGTGGCCGGAGGAATACAGGACCTGTTGAATATTCAGAGTCACCGTGAAGCCGTCATTTGACGATGGCCCGGTGCTCAAGTGGTTAACCACTGAAGGATGTCTCCTGCAGATATACGTCGGCAGAATGGCACGGCTGGGCACAAGCACGTACCTGTACGTCCTCTTTAAGTGCCCGGGCGCGCGCCCGCGACCCGGTCCGAAGCTCCGTGACCGCGGACCCGATCGTCGCTGGAGTCCCGCGATCGGTCCCCGGAGCTGAAGAACGGGGAGAGCTGTGTGTAAACACAGCTTCCCCCTTCTTCACTGTGGCGCTGTCATCGATCGTGTGTTCCCTTATATAGGGAAACACGATCAATGATGTCACACGTCCAGCCCCGCCCCCCTACAGTTAGAAACACATATGAGGTCACACTTAACCCCTTCAGCGCCCCCTAGTGGTTAACTCCCAAACTGCAATTGTAATTTTCACAGTAAACAATGCATTTTTATAGCATTTTTTTGCTGTGAAAATGACAATTGTCCCAAAAATGTGTCAAAATTGTCCGATGTGTCCGCCATAATGTCGCAGTCACGAAAAAAATCGCTGTTTGCCGCCATTAGTAGTAAAAATGTTATTTATAAAAATGCAATAAAACTATCCCCTATTATGTAAACGCTATAAATTTTGCGCAAACCAATCGATAAACGCTTATTACGATTTTTTTTTACCAAAATTAGGTAGAAGAATACGTATCGGCCTAAACTGAGGATAAAAAAATGTTTTTCTTTATATATTTTTGGGGGTACTTATTATAGCAAAAAGTAAAAAATACTGATTTTTTTTTCAAAACTGTCACTCTATTTTTGTTTATAGCGCAAAAAAAAAAAACACAGAGGTGATCAAATACCACCAAAAGAAAGCTCTATTTGTGGGGAAAAAAGGACGCCAATTTTTTTTGGAGCCACGTCGCGCAATTGTCAGTTAAAGCGACGCAGTGCCGAATCACAAAAACTGGCTGGGTCCTTTACCTGCATTTTGGTCCGGGTCTTAAGTGGTTAAGCTAGTGCATTGTTGGTTCACTTTTTCCTTTGATTTCCCTTCTAAATGTTTTTTTTTCTTTGTCTAAATTTCTCACTTCCTGTTTCTCCTCAGTAAGCTTGCCCCCATCATCCTGGCTGGGGGTTAGTCAGCCAGAACAGCTTACTGAGGAGAAATAGGAAGTGAGAAATTCAGACAAAGAAAATAAAAACATTTAGAAGGGAAATCGAAGGAAAAGGTAAGTGAACCAACAATGCACTAGCTTAAAGGAACCTATTTAGAAAATAAACAAACCTTTACAACCCCTTTAATAAACTAAAAAAAAAGGGTGGAACTAAGCTTTAATTACAGCAAAGTTTTTTTTTCCAAAAAGAGTTGTGCTATGTAGCAGAGCAGTGTAAATCTCAAAACTGGACAAACAAACATGCAAACCTTTACAACCCCTTTAAAAGTCAGCAGCTACAAAAACTGTAGCTGCGGACTTTTAATGAACCGTCACTCACCTCTCCCACGGTCCAGCGATGTGGCCGCACGGACCCCCCGCTCCTTTACCCCTCCTCTCCTTGGCGCCGTTCATATCTACTGTGGGCACCCGGCCGTGACAGCTTGCGGCTTCACAGCCGGGCGCACCCTGCGCGAGTCGCTTTGCGCTCTGTCATTGGGCCAGCAATCTTATGGGACCTGTGTTGTGTCCCAGAAGATCGCTGGCAGGGAGGGGCCACCTAGGGCAAGAGGAGTCGCCGCCTAGGACCTGGAAGGAGGAAGTGGCACAGGAAGTCCCACAAAAAAAAAAAAAAAAAAAAAAAGGACACACGCTCCCTAAAAATGACATGCCAAATGTGGCATGTCGGGGGGCCAGGAGTACTTAAAGCGGAAGTTCCACTTTTGGGTGGAACTCCGCTTTAAAGTGAAACAGGCAGTATAACTGAACGCAACCCCTGCTCCAGCGCGCTCCTTTCCCCTGGCATGCCAGGCTGTATCATCACGTACAGTGCAGGGCTATTAACCCTGTGTGGTATGTCAAGGAGGCAGAAGAGCAACCTCAGCCCAGAGCACCTTGGAAAGAAGGCAGAGTGGGACTGTGTGAGCATGGGAACCCGAAGCAGAGAAAGGTAAATATTACTCTTGATTCTGGCACTTCAAAGGAGTTGTAAAGGCAGAAGGTGCATTCTATGCATCAAGATAAAAAGCCTTCTTTGTGTAGCAGCCTCCCCAGCAACCCCTAATACTTACCTGAGCCCCATCTCTGTCCAGGACTCTCCTCCATGAGATACAGCCGTGACGCCATTGGCTCCCGTAGCTGTCAATCAAAGCAAATCCACTGCAACAGAGCAGGTAAGAATATTTATTTTTTATTGTTTTTAAACAAGACTTTACAATCACTTTAAGGAGCTGTTAAAGTGATATTAACCGCTTGGGACCCGCGCTATAGTCAAATGACGGCTACAGCGCGGATCCCAAAATCCAAGTGGACGTCAATTGACGTCCGCCCCTTTGCGCGTTCCCCGCGCTCCAGAGCGCGCAGCGGGGAAACTCTGTGTTGGCAGTGTCCCTTGGACACAGCCAATTACAGATCGCCGCGAACGGCCAATCAGAGTGGCCATTTGCGATGCGATCTGTGCGGCCAATGAGAGATGATCTCATCGTATCGGCCTAAACGGAGGAAAAAAAATGTTTTTTTTTTTTTAAATTGGGATATTTATTATAGCAACAAGTAAAAAATATTGTATTTTTTTCAAAATTGTCGCACTTTTTTGTTTATAGCGCAAAAAATAAAAACCGCACAGGCGATCAAATACCACCAAAAGAAAGCTCTATTTGTGGGGAAAAAAGGACGTCAATTTTGTTTGGGAGCCACGTCGGACGACCGCGCAATTGTCAGTTAAAGCGACGCAGTGCCGGAAGCTGAAATTTCACCTGGGCAGGAGGGGGGTATATGTGCCCAGTAAGCAAGTGGTTAAAAGATCGATATTTATGTTTTTAAAATAACAAACATGTTATACTTACCTGCACTGTGTAGTGGTTTTGCACAGAGCAGCCCCGATCCTCCTCTTCTTGGGTCCCCCGCTGGTGCTCCTGGCCCCTCCTTCCTGCCGAGTTCCACCAGAGCAAGCGGCTTGCTTTGGGGGCTCCCAAGCCACTGCTTTGTGTGTCCATTCATGCACGGTGCACGGCTGGGCCCCGCTTTCTCCCTATTGGCTCACTGCCTGTGATTGACAGTAGCAGGAGCTGATGGCTGATGACATACCTCCTTAGACCAAGTCTGTCCGGACAGTATAGTCACCTGTTGACTTGGCTCCAGCCACAGGCAGCTTAAGGCCCCTTTCACACGGGGCGGATCAGTAATGATCCGCCTCCGTATGCTCAGCAGGGATCGCTCCGTTGATCCCCGCTGAGCTGGCGGATGACAGGGCGGTTCCCGCACACTTCTCCGCTCTCCCCTATGGGCGGGATCGGATGAACACGGACCGTATGTCTGTGTTCATCCGATCCGATCCGCAGAGTAAAGGAAAAATAGGGTTTTCTTCCGTCTGCAGAATTGGATCTTTGTGGAGGCGGACGAGATCTCATAGGGACCAATATATGCCCCCTGTTTCATCCGCAAACGGATGTCAAAGTCTTATGCTGCGTACCCACGATCGTTTTTTGTCTTGTAAAAAAACTTCGTTTTTTCTCATGAAAAAAAACGACGTTTTTCAAACTTCATTTTTAAAAAACGACGTTGCCTACACACCATCCGTTTTTTCAAAGTGCTCTAGCAAAGCGCGGTTACGTTCAGCACGTACGACGGCACTCTGTTCCATTCAAGCTCGCGTCATAACTTGCTTCTGAGCATGCGCGGGTTTAACCACTTCCACGATCCGGGACGACGGCGCGGCTATTTGTTTATAGCCGCTCCGTCGCGATCGCTCCCCGGAGCTGAAGAACGGGGAGAGCCGTGTGTAAACACGGCTTCCCCGTGCTTCACTGTGGCGGCGTATCGATCGAGTGATCCCTTTTTATAGGGAGACTCGATCCATGACTTCAGACCTACAGCCACACCCCCCTACAGTTGTAAACACACACTAGGTGTATCCTAACTCCTACAGCGCTCCCTGTGGTTAACTCCCAAACTGCAACTGTCATTTTTACAATAAAGAATGCAATTTAAATGCATTTTTTGCTGTGAAAATGACAGTGGTCCCAAAAATGTGTCAAAATTGTCCGAAGTGTCCGCCATAATGTCGCAGTCACGAAAAAAAAAAAATCGCTGATCGCCGCCATTAGTAGTAAAAAAAAAAATGTATACACATTTAATAAAACTATCCCCTATTTTGTAAACGCTATAAATTTTGCGCAAACCAATCGATAAACGCTTATTGCGATTTTTTTTTACTAAAAATAGGTCGAAAAATACGTATCGGCCTAAACTGAGGGAAACATTTTTTTTTAGATATGTTTTTGGGCGATATTTATTATAACAAAAAGTAAAAAATATTGCATTTTTTTCAAAATTGTCGCTCTATTTTTGTTTATAGCGCAAAAAATAAAAACCGCAGAGGTGATCAAACACCACCAAAAGAAAGCTCTATTTGTGGGGAAAAAAGGACGCCAATTTTGTTTGGGAGCCACGTCGCACGACCACGCAATTGTCTGTTAAAGCGACGCAGTGCCGAATCGCAAAACCTGGCCTGGGCATTTAGCTGCCTAAAGGTCCGGGGCTTAAGTGGTTAAAAACGTAGTTTTACCCACACACTATCATTTAAAATGACACAAAAAAACGACGTTTTGAAAAACAACATAAAAAATTGAAGCATGTTCGGAAAAAAAAAAATGTCGTTTTTCAGAAGACATAAAAACTACGTTTTCGCCACACTGCCGCAACTTGCGTTTAGGCCTCATGCACACAGACATAAAATATGCTGCTATGGGCAACACAGACGTATTTATTTATTTTATGCCCATGAAAGCAGCAGGACGTTATTTGAATGTGTGTATTCACATTACGGCAGATTTGAGTGTATGGGCTGTTAAAAATACAAAAGGTACGTTCCTGGCCCGGTTTAGTACTAATATGCCAGTTAGTACTAATATGGCATTCAAGCATACAGACATTGACTGGGCAAAACTGTGTTCAGGTGTTATTGGGGCAGCGCAGGCGTTGTCATGGCATGGAAACCGTACCTCAATTTTTTTGCCCAGGAAAGTCACATCCTACACATTCTGCCTCATTATGAGAGGAGAAGGTGATGCTGGCAATCCATTTCCGTATCCTGGCCTGGCACACCGTTTTTCATCCCTGGATTCTTTGGTTGCTTGTGCTCTCTGCTGTCACATCACTTCTGGTGTTTGGAACGCATGGTGCACTCCGGAAGTTATTGTCAGTCATTTGGATGACATACTTCCTGTTCCGGGTCATTTGCTCCTGATGTCTTTTAACCTTTTCATTGCTAGAGCTGGTTTTGCAATTGCTTTTCCTCCACACTAGGGGTTACCACCTCATCCCTTTAAACCCAAACACTTATTAATTTAGGGGGAAATTAAACTCACTTAGTGCCTTTATCTGCATTAACCACTTCAGCTCCAGAAGGTTTACCCCCCCCCCTCCTGACCAGGCCATTTCTTTGCGTGGTCGTGCGATGCTGTACATAAATAAAATTGATGTTCTCCCCCCCCACAAATAGAGCTTTATTTTTGGGGTATCTGACCACCTCTGCAGGTTTGAATTTTTGAGCTAAAAAAAAAAAAAAAGACAGATAATTTTGAAAAACAAACAAAAAAAATATATTTTTTACTTTATGCTATAAAACATATCCAATAAAAAAATAAAATGTATTGATTAATTTAGACCAATATGTATTCTGCTACATATTTGGTAAAAAAAAAAACAATAAGCGTAAACGTTATTGATTGGTTTGCGTAAACGTGGCAAAAATGTGGCAAAAGGTCGCAAAGTTCAAGGGGGCCGAATACTTTCGCAAGGCACTGTATATATGTGTAATGATATTGTTTTACACTGTATGTGTCAGCTGACCAGCTTCGCAATGTTTTTTTATTGTTCATGTATGTATGACAACTTTTAATAAACTTTGATACTGTATTTACTTGTGTCATGTGATTGGCTGTTTACTGCACCGGGTTAACTCTTACCGCTGTCTTCATACCCCAATGTGCTTTACTGACCCAGTTTTGACACCTGACACTTGTGATTTATTTTGGATTATGATGGCAGCTATACCCATCAGTGCTGCCATGGTGTGGCACCAGGAAATAAGAACATTTTAAAAAGCTTAATACCTTTTTTTGTGATGCTGACTTCCACTTCCCCTTCCCTACATTAGGCAAGGATGGCCAATCGCACATTCCAGAAGACTGCAGTAGTGAGGGGACATGTACTTATATATCGCTGGGCTCATCCAAGCATTTGGAACCTGGCAAAGACCTTGGAAATGTCTGTGCAGATATTTTAAGATGGCGGCATGGAAGCAGAGCACCGCAAGGTGAACTTTGGCAAGGAAGGCACAGCTGGTCTTCATGTGCTACCGTGTTTCCCCCGAAAATAAGACACCGTCTTATATTTTTTTTCCCTCAAAAAATCACACTATGGCTTATTTTCGGGGGGTGTCTTATATGTCGAATTGTGGTGCCATTTCACGGGCAAATGTTTGAATATCAGCCCTGCGCACAACCAAAGCCTTTGCTCTCCTGTCAGCAACCCATTCACTAATCATGTCTTCCAGCTCAGAAAATAAAGGTTGCCTACCTGAACCACACTTGCGCTTCTTGGAATTTCCTCTGTCCACCTGTAGACAGAGAGTGGAGCACAGTGGAGCTGGGGTGATCTCTTTGGGCTCAGTAGCAGCTTTTCCCCCTATCCCCTGGTGTTTGTGTGGGGTGAGAGAGGTGGTACAGAGCTTCTCCTCACTTCTTTACAGCTCTGAGCTCCGCACCAGTACAGTACTACCGTATCACGTGTTGTTTATCGCTCCGCGCCGCATACGACACGCCCATTGCTACGTCTTATTTTCGGGGGATTCGACACGCCATCGCTACGTCTTATTATCGGGGATTCGACACGCCATCACTACGTCTTATTTTCGGAGGGGTGTCTTATATTTCGATCTTGCGTCGAAATCCCGCTACGGCTTATTTTCGGAGTACGTCTTATTTTCGGGGAAACACGGTAGTATGTTTTTTAATGGCCTTAAAAGGACTCCTGCAATACTTTTTTGCGATTCCATTGTGACTTGCATTGACCTTTGTCAATGACGCAAGTTGTAATAAAATCGGAGAGCCAAATCGCACTGATCGTCTGGCTTTGAAATCACGATGAAGTAGCGCAATTCCAAAGTCACACTGGTGTGAACAAGGGCTTAATGGTATATCATTTCTTTAAGCCTAGGGATTATAAGAGGAATACTTACCATATTTCTCTGTCCCAGGGAAGCTGGTGGTAATCCACTCCAACCCCGGAATGTGGGCAGACCCCCAACCCAGTTGTGTACAATGCTGGACCAGCCGTTGTACACTAGTCTTGTTGGCAAGGGGGCAGCTTTGCGAATGAAGCAGCTTTGTGGAATGGCAACAGCTGAACCAATGAGGGAGAAAGCCTGTAGGAGACTGGGTTCACACCTGTGCAGGTCGGAAATGCTTGCAAAATCACATGCGTTCCCAACCCGCAGACAAAACGTGCTGCGGTTTAGCAGATGAACAGAGAGGTGCCATTCATTCCTAATGGCACACGCTCACATGGCTGAACTGCATGGTGCCGCAACACCATGCAATTCCGTGTGACACAATCTAAAAAAACAAAAAGGGTTCCGGGACGTTTTTACCCGTGTTTCTGCCTGTGATTCCAAATCTCCCAAGTGTGAATGGGGTCTAAGATGCACTAATAAATTAAACCCAAACTTTAGCTCACACTTTATAAGCAGTTACAGCAACAATCCTCCTCCCCCCCAACCAACCCTGGGGTCCAGCGGTCTTGAAAATGTACTATTTCTGATGTCAGCATGCTCCATAGACAGTAACAGTCCATGCTGGACTGTAGGGGTGCGCGGTTTTCCAGAGAATCAAGTAAGTATGGGCCTCTCACCCCTGAAAAAAATGAGTGGTTAACCCATGCAGTACCAGCACAGCCCCACTGTATAGTGAACAAAAAAATGGAGCGCAGCTTTCCTATGCCACAGGCAGAGAAAAATAATAAAAAAAATGTAATAAAAAAATACATAAACCCCAAAAAGTTGATATTTTACAATGCAAACATCACATTGCCTACTTACAATTTAATAATAACTCAGTGAAAAGGCTACATTCCTTGTATTTTAAAAGAAACAAAAATACATTGGGCCAGATTCATGTAGAATTACGGCGGCGTAACGTATCCCGTTTACGTTACTCCGCCGCAAGTTTTCAGCGTAAGTGCTTGATTAACAAAGCACTTACCTGTAAACTTGCGGCGTAGCGTAAAGCCGTCCTGCGCAAGCCCGCCTAATTCAAATAGGGCGTGTACCATTTAAATTAGGCACGTTCCCGCGCCGAACGTACTGCGCATGCTCCGTTTTGAAATTTCCCGCCGTGCTTTGCGCCCGACGTAATGTTTTGAACGGCGACGTGCGTTATGTACTTTCGAATTCCCGGACGACTTACGCAAAAAAAATAAAAAATTTAAATTCGACGCGGGAACGGCGGCCATACTTTAACATGGGCTGTCTAATTTTACACCACCTAAATAGCAATCGCAACTTTACGACGGGAAATGACGTAAGAGAATGCGACGAACGCGCGTACCTTCGTGGATCGCCGTAAACAGCTAATTAGCATACGCAATGCGGAAAACGGCGCGAACTCCACCCAGCGGGCGCCAAAGTATTGCATCCTAAGATCCGAAGGCGTACAAAGCCGTACGCCTGTCGGATCTTAGCCAAATGCCGTCGTATCTTTGTTTGTGAATTACAAATAAAGATACAACGTGGCAAATTTGAAAGTACGCCGGAGTATCAGCAGATACTCCGGCGTACTTATTCTGTGAATCTGGCCCATTATGTATATTTTATATACTCGCAAAAAGTAAGCGCAAGCTTGCGCCTGCAAATTAAAATATAAAAAATGTATACAACAGCCATTTTAAATAGAAAGAATTTACTTTTCCAAGAACAATATATTTTCTTTCTGAAATAAATACAAAAAACAGAAAAATGCAATAAGACTTCAAAAATGAGCATACAAAAAAAGAAATTTGATTAAATGAAACTCCTACACAACATTCTATAATGTGCCGCCTAAGTGTTTAGTTATCAAATGATTTTGAAAATGGAACTGTTTGTAAAGACAGGTCTTCTTTAATCACAAGGGGAGGCGTTACAGATGCACGGTAATGAAGGGGGTGCGGAACCAAGTTACCGTCGGTCTGTAATAAGTACATTATAGAAGCTTAGAACATAATTAAAAAGGAGAAGTACAGCCAAGGCTGGGCTTCTCCTGTGGATCACAGGAGTGCAGTTCATTTTGCACTCCTGTGACCCGTTTTCAGCAGAGAGCGGGCAGAGGTCCACTCTCTGCTGACGTCATAGAATTTGGGCCAGGCATCGCGTCATCACAGCCATGGAGTCGGGATCTGCCTTGATCGCCCAGAGGCGATTCAGTTCGCATGTGCGCCGCGCTATATAAGTTTTTCATTCATTCATTCATTCATTCATCCCTGGACTGACACCCGGCTCAGCCTCTCAGCGAGCCGCTAAGAGCCTGAGTCAGATGCTCCGCCTCCTCCACAGCTCAGTGCTCCAGTAAGCGAGATGGGGGCAGAGCAGAGAGCTGTGACTGACAGTCCCCAGCTCTCTGCTTGGCGAGCTGTGACAACTGAGCGATCTGCAGTGTTTGATTACTCGGTTCTCAGTGTTAGAGGCGCCAGATGACAGATGCTGCATCCACCTAGGCAAGTATGAATCCAAAAAAAAAAAAAAAAACATATTTCTCTTTTAATTCTTTTTCTGTTCTGCTGAGCTTTCTTTATCTAGTGGAATCATTTTTGCATTCATCAGTTCTAGGTGTGTCAAATAACTAGGTCCCCTGTTGGGAGATTTGGTTTCACCCTACATCACTACTTTGTCCTGTAGGAAAGTAGGAGGTTAGCAGAAGGATCACCGAGAGCAGAGGTTGATCAGGCACCCCTACACTCCTGGAAGTGTCAGATGCAAAAGGTTTCTCAGGACGCTCTCTTCGAGAGAGTAATGGGACAGGTAAGTTATTAAAGCGGAAGTAAACCTACCGATTAAACCGGGAATGCCAACTGTTTTATTGGTTGTGCTTTCAACCAAACTGTCAAACCATCCAATGGCTGGTGTCATAACTGATCACATGTTGAGCATCATGGTAGTTGAAGATTAAATGAAAACTAATATGGCAGCTTCCTTGGCTGAAAATGATAGGAGGGCTTACTTCACTTTAGGACCCCTTTCACACTGGTGCGTTTTTCAGGCACTTTGGCGTAAAAAAAAAAAAAGCCTGTAAAGCGCCTGAAAGAAGCCTCATCTACAATCCCAATGTGAAAGCCCCGAGTGCTTTCAGAGCTCTTTCACACTGCCAGTGCCCGAAAAACGCTGGTAAAGCGCTGCTAAGACTCTTTTCACACTGGGCGTTTTGGCGTTAAAAAAGCTCCCTCAATGGGAAGAAGCTGCTTGCAGGACTTTTTTTTTTTGACGCCCTGCCAGGGCAGCGCCTCAGTGTGAAACCACTCGGGCTTTCACATTGGGATTGCAGATGCAGCTTCTTTCAGGCGCTTTTTTTTTACCGCTAAAGCGCCTGAAAAACGCCCCAGTGTGAAAGGGGTCTAATATGCAAGTTTAATCCTCTTGTAATTTTCCTCCCCTGGTTCCGCCTTTATGCCGTTTTCACATGTCTTTTTTTACATGACTGCATGTCGCAGCCAATTCACTTGACCTGGCTGCCCTATGCACGCTTGCTCTTTTCGGGCGACAAGCTTCATGCGATTTGTGAAGGCACAGTTGGAATGCGCCAGAATCGCAACATATTTAGGGTGCCAGTTAAGGATAGGGGCACCCAAACGCACGTGATTCAGCATTGCAGGCAGAATCGCTGTGTTCCCAAATCACGAGATATGTACGGGGCCTTACCCCTCAATCAACATACTAATAATATTATTAAATAAACCTTTCATTTTCATTACATACCTTATTCTAGAAACATTGATGTCATCATTGGGTGTTTGTGCTTGGCTATGGAATGCAAACAGATCGTGGCCGATAGGGTGAAAATCATACAGCACTCCTCCCAGGAGCCCTCAGTCCTGATGCAAGCAAAGCAGAGGAGTTATGAACATATTAAAATGGGTATATGTCAGTCTGGAGGAGTGTGTGTTCCTAGACAGGATGCCTTTGTATGCAGATCACCCTAGAAAGTAATAGATTTTCTTTCGTCGTAAAGCAGAAAATAAAATCCATTACTTCCCCTAGTAAAAGCCCACACAGTGTACACCAAAACACTGGTAGGCACACATTTAACCCTTTGATCGCACTAGGTGTTTTATCCCCTTCCCTGCCAGTGTCATTAGTACAGTGACGGTGCATATTTTTAGTACTGATCTCCGCCATTACTAATAACTAATCAATATACGCTTAATGGAATATTTTTTTTTTTTTACCCAAAAATATGCAACAGAATACATATTGGCTTAAATTTATCAAGAAATTTGGTTTTTAAGATTTTTTTTATTGGATGTGTTTTTATAGCAGAAAATAAAAAATATTGTTTTTTTTTTTTTTAATTGTTTATAGCGCAAAAAATAAAAACCGCAGAGGTGATCAATACCACCTAAAGAAAGATATTTGTGGGAAAAAGGACACAAAAAAAGTTATTTGGGTACAGCGTCGTATGACCACGCAATTGTCAGTTAAAGTAACGCAGTGCCATATCGCAAAAAATGGCCTGGTCATGAAGGAGGGGGGGGGGGTAAGTCTTCCGGAGGTCAAGTGGTAAATCATCTTCCTGAAAAATGTTAACTCCCCCAACTTACCTCCATAGCTCCGGCCTTCGTGATTAAAGCAGACCCATCTTTATAGTTTAGAGCCGCTTTTAAAGATGGCTCTGTTAACACAAATTTCCTTCTCGGTTTCAAACCATTACATTTTAGCAAAGCAAAGATTTTTACAATGACATCTAAAAAGAAATCATCAGGTATTAAAACAAAACAGGATCCCATATGTTTACAAAATGAGAATAATTTAATTCTCCTTACACATATACAATATTTACATAGACATGCTCAGGTTAGGAAGGTACAAAGGCCCAATGTCTCCTTTGCGGCGCATCATTAACAATGTGCTGCAAAGGAGGTGAAGCCAATGAGTTTTGCTTTCTTGCTATAGACTCATTACAAAGCCTCTTGTGTAGCTTAGGCCTCAGAAAATATAATCGCTGCAAAAGGTAGCCATTTTTATGGGACAAAGCAACCAGTCAGAAACCAAACTTTCAGCAGCTTGAAGACGGTAAAGTTAGAAAACCGGAACTGGATCGGATCGATTGCTATGAGCCTCCTGCACACCTTTTGTACTGTTAAAGCGACTCTTGTCAATTTTCGCTCTCTTGAAGGGCTACAGTTGTTGGATACCTGGTCCCCCCCCCCAACTGAGTGCTGTGGTTTAATCCATCAGCCTAAATATCACAGTGTCCTGTAGTGACATAGGAGCTGGTAGATCAAACCACAGAGCATACAGTACTACCAGGCAACCCAGTGCCAGCCCAAGACATTGTGCTGCCTGGGACCAAGAATGAAATGCTGCCCCCCCCCCCCCCCCAAAAAAAATCACGCCCACCAAAAGGCCCCCACATTTATTATTTTATATCATGATAACTAAAGGGGACCCGTCATGGCTCTATACATGTATAAAGGAGTATATAGAGGACCTGTCATGGCTCTATACATGTATAAATGAGTATAAAAGGACCTGTCAGGGCTCTATACATGTGTATAGGAGTGTAAAAGGACGTGTCATGGCTCTATACATGTATATAGAAATGTTCTGCCCCACCCGCTCCTGTCACCACTAACAGCAGCGGCGCCGGGCTCCTCACAGGCAGTGGCGCCTGCCCGCTCACTTGCTGACTGCTCCCCCCCCCCCCCCCTGCGAGTGTCCTCACAGGCAGCACGGCACTGTGCTCCTCCCATGCAGAGGAGCGGGCGGAACGGGCTGGCTGGCGTCAGTATGCTGCCCCCCTAAAAGTGCCGCCTGGTACCCATGGTACCACCCGGTCCCATTGTAGGGCCGGCCCCGAGGCAACCGACACTCCTGGAAGTGTCGGATGTTGGGAGATTCTTTAGGCGCTGGAGTTCTTTAATAAAGCAATGCTCGATGGCGTAGGCAGGGCGGGGCAGGCAATAATTAATTCTTTACAGGGAGACCTTCGTTTCAAATTTTATCTAGAGACAGGGTCACTTTAAAAAGAAAATCAACTAAAAGTGAGATTACGTTACCAGGTGTCTTTGCGAGATGAAGGTCTCTGCTCCTGTGGTGGATTATCACATAGAATAGTATATCGTCTGCATAAAACAAAAACATGAATCTACAGCTGAAAACCCCAAACTTTTTTTATTTTTTTACACCTTTCAGTTTTGGATATAGTGAAGAAGGGTTAGAATCTCTCACACCTTTACTGCTGTCCAGAGATTAGGATGGTGAGATTTCCTCTCGCTTCCTGTCCTGGTGACTAAAGCTGGTTATAGACCAGGGGCCTCCAAATTTCAAACTAATGGCCAGTTTAAGGTCCTTCAGACTTTAGAAGGGCTAAACTGTGGCCATTTGGGAGTGGAAAATGTCCTGGTGTCAGTGGGAGTGAATTTTTGGTATTAGAAAAAATAGTGTCCCCATCATGGGTGTCAGTGTAAAGAATAGTGCTCCATCGTTGGTGTCAGTGGGAGGAATAGTGTCCCATCATTGGTGTCAATGGGAGGAATATTGCCCCATCATTGGTGTCAATGGGAGGAATATTGCCCCATCATTGGTGTCAGTACAAATTGGAAAGAGGAGAAACTACCTAAAAGTTGGTCCTGAAAACCCTTGCCACATCTCCCCAGGGATTGTGCGGGCAAGGGACAGATGTACCAGGATATTAAAGAAATACGTTTTTTCTTTAATATCCTGTACATCTGTCCCTTGCCGCACAATCCTTAGGCACTCTTTCTTACAAACTGCATCATTGGTGTCAGTAGAAGGAATAGTACCCCATTGTTATTGTCAGTGGAAAGAAAAGTGTCTCATCGCCGGTGTCAGTTGGAGGAATTTTGTCCCATTGTTAACGTCAGTGGGAGGAATAGTGCCCCAAGGGCCAAATAAAGGCAAGCAAAGGACCTCAGTTTGGAGGCCACTGCTATAGACAGACTATTTCTCCTGAATCTACTGAAATTCAAGCTGTGGGTGACCGTACCATGCCCCAACAATTATGGGCCGCACAGTGTTCTGCAGCTGCTTGACTACAATAGCCGGCAGTGGAGATTCCCCTCTCCCTCCATGCTGTTTAGCGTGGATGGAGGGTATCAACTGATTTTCTCTTGTTTCGCCCGCAGGTAGAATGAAAGAAACCTGTGTATGGCTAGCTTACGCCTGTCACCAGGAAAAGGGGAATCGCCAAACAGGGACACACAGCACATTAAATTTTTTTTTCTTTAAAGTATTGGAAGGCTAAGACCCCAGCCACCTTTTTATTGCTGTGTTTCTGTTGCAGATGTTCTTTGATTTACCGGTTTGGTGAAGTGGTCTCTGGAAAAGGAAAGTAAGAACGCTCACTAGGTTTGATAACACCCACGCATTTTTTGTGCTTTTTTGCATTTTGCACTACAGAAACATCGTTCGCTAGGAAACCATGTAACCGCTTAAAGCGGGGGTTCACCTAAAAAAATAATTCTAACTAGGGTTGTCCAGATACCGATACCAGTATCGGTATCGGGACCGATACCGAGTATTTGCGGGAGTACTCGTACTCGCGCAAATACCCCCGATACCTAAATAGAATACTTCCCCCCCCCGCCGCTGCGCCGCATCGCGCCGCCGCATCGAGGGACATGGCTAGAGGGACATTGCTGCATATGTGAGGGACATGGCTAGAGGGACATTGCTGCATATGTGAGGGACATGGCTGCATATGTGAGGGACCTGGCTAGAGGGACATGGCTGCATATGTGAGGGACATGGCTAGAGGGACATTGCTGCATATGTGAGGGAACCTGGCTAGAGGGACATTTGCAGCATATTGTGAGGGGACATGGCTAGAGGGACATGGCTGCATATGTGAGGGACATGGCTAGGGGGACATGCTGCATAAGTGAGGGACAGGCTAGAGGGACATTGCTGCATATGTGAGGGACATGGCTAGAGGGACATGGCTGCATATGTGAGGGACATGGCTGCATATGTGAGGACATGGCTAGAGGGACATGGCTGCATATGTGAGGGACATGGCTGCATATGTGAGGAACATGGCTAGAGGGACATGGCTGCATATGGGGGGGACATGGCTGGATTTGGGACACATTTAAAAAAAAGTATCGGTATTCGGTATCGGCGACTACTTGAAAAAAAGTATCGGTACTTGTACTCGGTCCTAAAAAAGTGGTATCGGGACAACCCTAATTCTAACATTACATTCAGCTCACTACCGACATTGACAGTATGTATCTTTTATTTTTTTTTGCTGTACATACCTCGTATAGCTATTTTCTTAGCCGGCTTCCGGGTAGTGTATCCCGCGGGAGTGGGCGTTCCTATGCAGCAGTTAGTGATTGACGTGATGACAAAAACTCCCCCACCCATCGCATAAGGAGCGTCACGAGTTGCCGAAAGAAGCTGAATGTCGGTGCGAAGGCACCGTATAGCGCCGACTCGACGTTTGGCTTCTTTCGGCAACTCGTGACGCTCCTTATGCGACGGGTGGGGGAGTTTTTGTCATCACGTCAATCACTAACTGCTGCATAGGAACGCCCACTCCCGCGGGATACACTACCCGGAAGCCGGCTAAGAAAATAGCTATACGAGGTATGTACAGCAAAAAAAAAAAAAATACTATCAATGTCGGTAGTGAGCTGAATGAAATGTTAGAATTTTTTTTTAGGGTGAACCCCCGCTTTAAGGACCGCAAAAAATAAAAACCGCAGAGGTGATCAAATACCACCAAAAGAAATCTCTATTTGTGGGGAAAAAAAGAACGTCAATTTTGTTTGGGAGCCACGTTGCACGACCGCGCAATTGTCAGTTAAAGCGACGCAGTGGCGAAACGCAAAAAGTGGCCTGGTCTTTGGCCAGCCAAATGGTTAAATGGACTGTATTGCAAATCTACAAAATGCACTAAAAATGCATAGGTGTGAATCAAGCTCAACAAGACTGCCAACAGCAAAACCCAACAGTTCTATATTCTAAAACAGAAGAGTTTTGGATAGATTTTTGAAATTAAGGAAGAGTGAGAAGACCCAACTGTAGTGAATGTGGAAATAGTTTAGGTTGGGAACCAACGTGCAAAGATGTCGTTGCCAGAATCGCGGGAAAGATATTGGAGGGTGATTAAGCCGTCTCTTTAAATTAGCTCCAAAATGCCTCAATAATTCAGTGACATGATCACTAGGGTCTAAAAGAATGGTGTCAGGAACCACAAAATGTATTTCCCCACTGTTAAACACAGGCAGCTAGTCCTCTTTAAGAGAATCAATCAACCTGATTTGGTAAAAAAAAAAAAACACAGTTCCTAGCAGGTGGCCTTGCAACAATGGACTCCATGGCCTTCTTTTGCAATCAAGGTTTTGGTATTGCTTGGGGACTGGAAATAGGTTGAAGGGGCTATAAAACCGACGTTGATGTTGTGCTTAGATCTACACGCAATGTTTCCCGAGGAAGTCTACATGTCTGTTATGTGCTGCTAAAACCCCCTGTGCAAACGATGGCATCTTGCCAGTTTAAGCCGTAAGAAAGGGTCACCTTGTTACCCCACTTTGTGTGTTTTTTTCTAAACTACAGGTCTTGGAAGACGAGGCATTGTGCAGTCACATTCAAGATACCTGAAATATCAGTTTGGTCTCGTTTGCTGGAAGCATTACCCTATGTCAGGGATATGCAATTAGCGGACCTCCAGCTGTTGCAAAAATACAAGTCCCATCATGCCTTTGCGTCCAGGTGTCATGCTTGTGGCTGTCAGAGTCTTGCTATGCCTCATGGGACTTGTAGTTCTGCAACAGCTGGAGGTCCGCTAATTGCATATCCCTGCCCTATGTGGTTATCTAGTAAGAATGCCCCTTAGTCATGTGACAAGCAAAGCTAGTCATAGACAGGGAATATGGCCAGTAAAGCCAAGCTAGCCTCTCGCATTTCAGCAGTTGTATTAATCCCCAGGTATGTTCTATCTGTAGTCAGTCCCACAACAGAGGGGAATAATGGTTGGGTACTTTTGGTGTGGAGCGTTTTCTTTCATGTATCTCTTTACAGTAAACCATGATAACCATTCATAGTCTCTTCAGGGTTGATTTAGTAAAACTGGAGAGTGCAAAACCTGGTGTTGCTGTGCATGGTAGCCAATGAGCTTCTAACTTCAGCTTCTTCAATTAGGCTTTGACCAAAAAAAAAAGGAAGCCGTTTAGCTTCTATGCAGAATTGCATTAGATTTTGCACTCTCCAGATTTAGTACATCAACCCCTTTATGTTCTTTTTTTTCCTTTTACAGTTCAAAATGGCTTGTTGTGTCTTTACAGTCGAAATTGGCCTGTTAGGCCCAGTTATTGAGGTCACTCAAAGTGGAACTACCGTCAAAACCTTTTTATTTTAAAAGCTGGACTCGAGGCACAAAAAGTTTTTATTTTAAAAACAGCCACAACAAATATAAATCTAGTTTGTGCGCGCCAAATGCCTTTCAATAACCCAGATATTATCTTGGAAAAGTAGCTTGTGCACAGGTCAGTGCTGTGGGAGACTCACCCACTACAGACTGCCTGGAGAAAACTAGAAGAGGGCGGAGACCAGTCACCCTGCACAAAAAGAGAGAGCAACAGTGAGGCCGCGTACACACGGTCGATCTATCCGATGAGAATGGTCCGACGGACCGTTTTCATCGGTTCACCGCTGAAGAAGACCGATGGTCTGATGTGCATACACACCATCAGTTCAAAAACCAATCGGGTCAGAACGCGGTGACGCAAAACACACGACGTGCTGAAAAAAAACGAAGTTCAATGCTTCCAAGCATGCGTCGACTTGATTCTGAGCATGCGCGGGTTTTGAACCGATGCTTTTGTGTACTAACCATCGTTTTGACCGATGGTCAGCCGTCCATCGGTTTCCATTTTAAAGCAAGTTCTCTAATTTCTGTCCCGAAGGATAACAGACCGATGGCCGTACACCGGGTCGTTTGGACCGCTGAAAACTGGACTTCAGGCCGTTTTCATCGGTTTGGGCCGACCGTGTGTAACGCGCCTGACTGGTCTTTATTCAGAAAATTGCCGCAAAGAGGCAAACTGCATTAGTTGTTTAATGGTGGATTACTGCACAAATTTCAAAGCACATCAGATTCATGTAAGATAACAGCATGCCTCTTGTATTTTTAATAATATTTGTTCAGCTTTATGTTTTGGATACAGCAGGGAAGTGTTTGAACAGAGAAGGTTTTTTCTGTATTGCGTCTGTGCCCAATATAGGGAGCTTTCTGCTCACTTCCTGTGACGTTGACCATGGAGAGGAAACCTCCTCAATAAATTGCGACACAGCAATATCCCAAAAACCAAAATGTTTTTTTTTTTGTCTGGAGTTGCACGGTCGGCAACCCAACAGTATTTCAGATGAATATACTCATGACTACACAGTTACCATTTAAAGTGGTCGTAAACTCTGTTACACCACTTGTACCTACAGGTAAGCCTATAATAAGGCTCACCTGTAGGTACTGTAAATATCTCCTAAACTTGCACGGTTTAGGAGATATTCACTATATACGATGCTGTCGACGTCACCGGTGCATGTGCACTGAAGAAACAGGTCGCTGACCAGCGGAACCTGCGCACATGTGTGGGAGAGATGTCATTGCAGCTCCGGGCCAATCACAGCGCTGGAGCCCACGAACCCAGAAGCAACTCCGGTGAAAGGTGTCGGCTGTGGGAGTGCGGTCGGCACTGCAGGGCATAGTTTTAAAGTAAGTATTTCATAATGAGCTAGTATGCGATGCATACTAGCTCATTATGCCTTTGTCTTGCAGGTTTTTTTTTTGTCCAGGGGGTTTACAACCTCTTTAAATAAAGATTGTGGGACTATTGCAATTGGCCAAGCAATGTTATTTTAGGAATACCCTTCCTACTAAAAACCACTCCATTGGGTGGAACTGGAACCCGCCGTACTATTCTGAACATCTCAATGCACCAAGTCTAAACAATGCAAACAGTAGAATTTACTGCGAGTGTTCACAAGAAGCTGTCCAATTTTCATTTACATGGGAAAACTCCTTTAATTGGTAATATCTACAGAGTATGAAGTTTGTTACAGAACTATTACTTAGAAACATGAAATCGCTGGCACTTAAGATTTGGTAAATCTGTTCAACTCCTGCGATACTTTGTCGTGCCAACCTCATCCAAGGTAAGCTGGTTGCTACACAGCATGAAATATTGTAGGGACTTCAAAGGAGAAGTACAGCCAAAGCTTTTTGTTCTGTTCTCCTGCACCCGGCTCAAGTTCTTAGGAAGTTGCTGAGAGCCTGAGCCGTCTAACCCCCCCCCCCCCCCCCATTCACAGCCCAGCGCTCCAGTGAGTGTGGGGGGCAGAGCAGATAGCGGTGACTGACAGTGACCAGCTCTCTGCTCAGGGAGCCCTGAGAACAAAGCAATCAATGGTCTTTGATTGCTCAGTTCTCAGTCTTAGAGCCAGTGGGGGACAGATCCATCTAAGCAAGTATGACCCTTAAAAAAAAACAAAAAGCCCCATACTTCTCTTTTGAAAAATGTTCTCAAGATAACAGCCCACTGTGAGTTGTACAATACCTAGACATCTGCCAATATTACTCCCCAGACCTTCCCTTGTGGTTGGCTGCTCCAGAAAAAGGAGAACTGAAATGGTAATTCACAAAAGCTAAAGTCATTTACAATTTTTATTGTGGGGGTAAAACATGATATCTTACATATAGACGTTCTAGATTGTAGGAGACTTTATGGCTACCCCAGATCACCCTCCCACCCCACACACACATACAGACCTACTCTCTCACTGGGCGTTGGGTATCAACTGTCAGCACCAATTACTGTATAATTTTTGGCCAAAACCAAAGATGAGGTTTAAACCAGCCTGCAAATGACAGCTGTTCAGGTTGTTGGCTGTAAAAAAATATCAACTGATCCTAACCAGACACGTATTACAGTCAAGAGTTTTAATTCACTATGCTATAACATGTGTTATTTACCACTTTGCTCCTTATGAGACTGTTATTTTAGGCTCTCATTGACCGTCCTTGCCAAAAGTGTTTGTCTATATGGTAAATAACTAACAATCATTATAACTTAGTGGACATAAGGGAACTGTGGCCATACTATGGATATTTAAGTGAGAATGTATTAACAAGCAGTAAATTAGCTTTCATATAAGCCCTCACTGACCTCAGTAGCTGCAGGCACTGTGGAGAAATTCATCCAGATTTCCCGCTTTCACAGCACAAGAACTATTACTTTAAACAGCTCAGCTTCTCCAAGCTCCCCCCAACGTGCAGTAAATTAGCAGCTTTCCAGCCTTCAAATCTGTAGATTTACCATAGAGCAAGGTGCAAAACTAAAAAGGGAATAAGAAACGTCTTTAGACCAGGTTTAAAGGACTTTAAGGATGAATTGCTCATTAGTTCCTGCAGCTATAGAGGATGTTGGGGACATGTTTGAAAGCTCATTTAGTGTTTGCATATGTACATATTTAAATGTCTGGTCACAGTTCTACTTTAAACCGAATGGCTTACATAGTCTTTCCTTCTGGTGCACGCTCACAGTTTTTGTTACAAATTTTTCAGACAGAACATATTAGGAATGGAGCATAAGAATCTGAAAGGATGGAATATCCCAATGCTTCATTAAAACCATCAGACAGCTCAATATACAAACATTATTAAGTCTGTACACGGGAATCCATGAATAATGAGTAACCAGCCAAAGGACAGCCGACCCCAGTAGAATATCTTAACTCCAGAAGACGGCGGCCTGCGTTCAATAGTTTGAATTAAAATGGTCAACCAGCGACCATGAGGACATCTTCTCAGAATGTCATTGTCATCATCCTGTGTGTTACTTTGTTAGCCCTATCTGTGCTCACAGCAACCCACAAAAAACGTGGCACTGGCCATCTCCACTGTGTTCACCTTATCTGAAAACGGCTGTTCATTTAAACGCTACTCACTTTAAAGGTAACCGCTCTGGTTTGGGTTACCGCGTTTTTATTCTTAGTAACAGCAGCAGAGTTGTGACACAGGAGGTAAGCAAGAACAGGTCACAAAAGTTCATGGAAGGCGCTAATCGCTTTCACTTGTCTCGCTGCTCTGTGTGCCTTGGACTTTGTTGCGGTGCTGGACGGCGCGTTCGTAGGCGATCTGCACAGATTTACGGATGTTTGATTTCCTCCCTTCCAGCATTTTTTCCTTATCCAGCTCGCGGTTCAGCCCCAGCGGAACCAGCTTTGTTCTGGGTAGCCACTGCCTGCAGAGTAAAGTATAAAATATTACACACTAGTAATATACATTTTGCAATGACTCAAATTGAAACAAAAATTTGATATATGCTGCATTCTAATCACATGATTAACACAGCAGTTTTTGTTTTTTGGAGTTCCCCTGTAAGCACATTGGTGTAGTGGTCAGCACTTCCGTCTAGCAGCACTAGGGTTGCTGGTTCGAATACCAACTAACCCACGACAATACCTGCCTGGAGTTTGCACGTCTAAGTGGATTTTCTCCAGGAACTCCGGTTTCCTTCCATACTCCAAAGACATGCTGGTAGATTACTTGAATGGATCCCGTCTAAATTGGCCCTTGTATGTATGAATGCGAGGTTCGGGGCCTTAGATTGGAAGCTGCTTGAGGGCAGGGACTGATGTGAATGTACACTATATGTAAAGCGCTGCATAAATTGATGGCTCTATATAAGTACCTGTAATAAATAAAATAAACATATTGCTTGTTGATCCAACCAGTAGATCTGTTATTTTTCCACTTAATGCAATAGGACGACAACACCCTTCTGCACAGCAGTCTTAGATTAACATGTAGTTTTAAATGGACGTCAATCCTTTTGCTGCCGGTGACATAACTATTATGTCCGCAGCAGCCCTGGTTTGTAAGCAAACTCTTGGACCCTATAGCTGCTGGGATTTATTTAAAGAAAATCTCCTGACTACTGGCTTTCTTGTAGAAGTGAATCAGATGGCCCCCATTCCTTATACATGCTGAAGAAGTTTCTGCCTCTCCTTCCTCCTACGATTCCCTGGCTCACCTGTTCCTCCTGGGTGAGGTGACCTCCATGGTGGGTGTCAGGATGGAAAGCAGTATTATGAACCCAGAGGTGCCTAGCTCTGAGTACTTCCAGGTTTAGAGCCATCAAACCCCAGTTACTCTGACTGGAAAAACTGTTTGATCGCAGTCTGCACTTGCTCGACGGAGTGCAGGGGTGACATCAGGGGTCCAATAGATGTGGAAGCAAGTGTCCCAGACTCCCGATTTCCAGAGTCCTCCTCGGCTTACTGTCACTCAGGCTGCTGAAGACCTGAGCCAGCGTCCCCCATTTGTCCTCACAACAGTCTGCTGTGGGCAGCAAGAAACCAGTGCACAGCACACACTGTCGTCATCGTCATCATCATCATCATCATCATCATCATCATCATCAGGTACTTGTCAGACACCGACAGTTTATATCTGATGCACCATTATGTGCACATTTGCCAAATCATGGTTTATGTATGTCTTATTGTCTAATTGATTCACATCACAACTTCATTTATTTTTTTTGTATGATTTATGGTTTTGCTCATCACTTCCCCACACATGCAGCCATGCATTGCATGTGTGGGGCAGTGATGAGCAAAACCATAAATCATACCTTTATTTTGTATCAATGAAGTTGTTATGTGAATCAATCACCAAGGCAATAAGACATACATAAACCATAATTAATGAAATGGCATACATTGTCGTTTGGGGGGACGTTATGGGGACATTGTCCGCAGTCTCTGACCATCTCTTGTACCACGTCCGCGGTCTCTGACCATCTCTTGTACCACGTCCGCAGTCTCTGACCATCTCTTGTACCACGTCCGCAGTCTCTGACCATCTCTTGTACCACGTCCGCAGTCTCTGACCATCTCTTGTACCACGTCCGCAGTCTCTGACCATCTCTTGTACCACGTCCGCAGTCTCTGACCATCTCTTGTACCACGTCTGCAGTCTCTGACCATCTCTTGTACCATGTCTGCAGTCTCTGACCATCTCTTGTACCATGTCTCCAGTCTCTGACCATCTCCTCTAGTATTTTGGGGGAGCCTGGAGCTCCTCTTTAAGTTGTCTGCTGTTTTTTTTTTTTTTTAAGAACAGATAAAATAAAATAGCGCATGGGTAGTAATCGTGATGCATCGCGAAATCATATTGAATTGTTAACAGGATAATCGTAATCGAATCGAATCATGAGACCAGTGAACATGTTCCACTAACGTCTTGCAAATACAAAGCACATTAATATCCAACAGTAACAATAAAATACAAGTATCCATCTCACCCAAAAAAAAAAAAAATGAGACGGATGCATTTCTTGCAGGATCCACACATCTGAGTTTCAGCAACTTAGAAGAAACAACGAAACACGTACAGTCCACACAGATATTCTATTAATGATAATGAATACTCACCAAGTCCGTTTATTGTCAAAAAACAGAACGAGGTAGAGATGCTCTTGTGCTTCTTGTGTCATCTGCTCTCCTAGCTTGAGAACATCTACGGGTGGTACAGGAATGGGAACCCCGTGGTGAAACACTCCTTCTCGGGGCATCTTTGGGTCGATAATCTTAAGAAAAGAAAGAGTTGGTGAAAAATTCTGCAAGGCACAGACTTTCACAACACAAATTAAAAACAATAAAAGTCAACAAATGAATTTTTTGGTAGGTTTAGCCGACCCACGGTGATCAGTTATGGTGGACAATTATACAACTACTATAACATTAAGTAGAATAATAGGGGAGGAACTGATCTCTACCAGAGCTGGATAGGAGGGATATCCCCGACACTTGGCCCACACCAAGTCTAAGGCTTCTAGAGTGGAGTCTTCGTCTTCGGACAGCCACCCCGCCCCTCGTCCCTCCATTCCTTTGCGTACCACTATCAAACAACAGAAAAGGTCACAAGTCATATGTCTGCCTGCAATCTCACAATTTATACAGTATTTTATAAATCTTATAAAGTAAATAGGAACGAAAAAATAAATAAAAAATGTTGCTCTACTGTCTCTATACCTGAGGATTTTGTACCAAAAATACCCCAATAAAACAATCTTAAAGTGAACCCATGGCCTGGCTAAGGACAGTCAAGTATTTACATTTGCTGGCATATACTTAACAATTGTTAAGTCAGTTTTAAAGTGTATTTTTAAACCCAAAATAAAAAAGCTTAGTAGTTGTAAACCCCATTCATGAAATTTGACCTAAGCACAGTGTTCAACTCTCGCCAAAGATCTAAGTGCCGTTTCTCTCTGGTGTTCCGCTCCACTTCTCCGACACATAAGATAACGGCAGCTGAAAAGTTGTGTCGGGGAGGGAGCTTAGAGGGAGATTAGCAGGGAGCTTGTCTATTCAGACTACAGCTCTGCATGTTTCTTCATTCCTTTGCCTATATGGAGGAGGAGGGGTGTGCTTTCCTTTTCTCCAATCAGCTCTTACACAGTGTAAGCCCAGACTCCCCACCCACTGTTGAAAGAGGAAGAAAGATTTCTAACACAATCTGCACTTTCCAAAGAGTGTAGTAAGGGAAAGACAGCATATATACATGTCAAACTTATGTAGGGAGATTTGTTTCATCTCCCTACATATATAGAAGGCCAGCATGTTACTCAACATGATAAAACTAAAGCAAGAGCACAAAATCAAGTTTTTCATGCATCAGGCCTTTAAGAAGGAGAATATAACAGTATTGGTCAAAAATGTATAACATGTATGTGGCATGTGCGTTATAAAATACCTGGTCTATTCTATCCAAGTTTACCAACTGAAAAAACAAACAAACTTTAAAGTGAACAGACTGGGTGGGCCAAGCGTTTTATTTTTTTATCCTGTTAAATTTTAATTAAAACTGGAGTTTATTTAACATGCGTAAAATATTTCTAACTCACTGACCGTTAAAAGAGGCAATAAGGATTTAAGAAAATGCGGCTATCCCAATTTGCACTAACCAGAAAGGAGGTACTTACAGCCATGTCCCCGGCCCCCCAAGGAATAGGACTCATTTTCAGTTCCCGACGTATCTTCGCTGCTGTAGTCGTGGTAATTCTCTCTTGAGAAGGATTGCTTTCCCCGTCCCTGTTTAGAAGGTGTTGTGCTGCAAACGAAAAAACAAAATGTAAATCGACTTAAAAGAAAACTACACCTTTGTTAATAAATAAATAATAAGGTAGCATATAAAATTGCAACACACGTCATTAAATAATTTATTATTACATTTTTCAATCTGCAGCCACTTTAATTTTCTAAAACTGTAAAAAAACAAAACAAAAACAAAAAAACAATGCAGTATGGCAACCTGGAGGTGTTCTGTACAACATTGGTGTAGAATGTCACCAGTTGTAATTTTCTGGTTTTGAGATTGGATCGCAGATTTTCTCAAAAATCGCAACTTGGGTACAATTAAAGCTTTTAAGTATCCCTTGCAAGAGAAATTAAATTTTTGCAGAGATACTGCACAAGGGCGAGTTCACACTGCCCGCATGTTAAAACGCTCTGCTTTAGCTTAAAATTCTTGCAAAGTGCAGCATAGACCACCTAGAAGTGAGTGCATCAGCTAAACGGCTAAAACAGCCATAGTGCTGGCTTAAGCCACAGTTTGAACAGGAGATCTGTTGGTCAATCTCACCGATTAAGCCTGTAAGAAATTGACAGTGTGATGCCTAAGGCCCCTTTCACTCGGGCGATCCGATCAGGTCCGCCTGTCAGTTTTTCATGTCCTGATTGGATCCTCCAGACTCTTCTATGGAGCACCGGATGTCCGCCGACACCTGCCGCCATCTGACCCGAACCAACCGGCCACAAAACAAAGGGATGGTGGTCCTTTTCCCCATCCATCTGGCGGAACGGATTGGTTGGCATCGGCTGGAAATGGACAGGCGGATCGCTTCCATCCGATTGCCCCATAGAGGAGAGTGGGACTATGTCCACGTCCAATCTGCCTTCTCAGCGGGGATCAGCAGATTGATCCCCCGCTGAGCGAGTGGATTCCGCTTCACGGAGGCACCGTGTGAAAGGGGCCTAAAGCAACCAACCAAACGAATGACAGTTTATTTTATTTTATATCCTGTAAGAAAGGGACAGTGTGATACCTAAGGCCCCTTTCACACAGGCGATCTGATCAGATCCGCGTGTCAGTTTTTTTTAGATGGACATGACTGGCCCCCAGTTTCTTCTATGGAGCGGGCGGATGTCCTCCGACACCTGCCCGCCATCCGATCTGATCTGCCACAAACAGAAGAAGAAGGATGGTGGTCCTATTTCCCATCCGGCTGGCAGATCGGATGGAAAGACAGGCGGTCCATTTTCCATCCGATTGCTCCATAGAGGAGAGTGGGACTGTCGCCCGCCTGCTCGCTGAGCGAGTGGATTCCGCTTCACGGAGGCACCCGTGCGAAAAGGGCCTAAAGCAACGAATCGAATGTCAGTTTTTTATTTTATATCCGAAAAGGAATTTGGATTTTCAGTGACGGTGGTCACCAGAACAAATAGAAAGGGTGAATTTTCCCAATGAGGACACAGAAAATAAAAAAATAAAAAATGCATTCTCTCACTTTGCTTTACAGCTAAGGTGAGAAAGTCCAGTGATAATCATAAAACGGTAATAAGAAGCAAATTAAATAGCTGAGTGAGATGTCTTATTTTTAAAAAGCCATACATTTTATATAAAAAGGACTTTGGGACAGTATTTCAAACATAAATTGCACGTGGTGTATAGTACATTTAAAGGGAAATTACCTTTTTTTGATGCTTGTGAACACTGAGGATAGCGCTTTACATGTTTGGTGTAGAGCAGTGTTTCTCAAATCCAGCCCTCAAGGTGCACCAACAGGTCATGTTTTCAGGCTTTCCATTATTTTGCACAGGTGATGCGATCAGTTTCACTGCCTTAGTAATTATCACAGCGGTTTCATCTGAGGGAAATCCTGAAAACATGAACCTGTTGGAGCGCCTTGAGGACTGGAGTTGAAAACACTGGTGTAGAGGAAGTCAAGTGGCCTACCCTACTAAAAACCTTGGGGATGAACTGGAATGAAGATTATAAACCAGATTTTCCAATTAATCATCAGTACCTGATCTTACAAATGCTCTTTTGGGTGAAAGGGCCCAAGTTCCTAAAATTCTACACTGCCCAATCATGTGGAAAACAAAGGTGGAGGCTGCAATGCCAAATGAATGCCCATGGTTTTGGAATGGGATGACCAACAAGTTCATATAGGTGGTCAGGTGTCCACATGTTTTGGCCAAAGATAGTGAAAAAGAGAATACGGAAAATGTGCCTAGTGGGGAACCTTTACAAAGACACTCGCCACTCCCGTCTCAATCATCACTTGGTCAATTGGTTTGCCACTTCCCTTTATGTTCAGTAATCTTACCTGGTTCTGTCTGATGCAGCACTGCTGCTGCTGGTACTGCTGGACTCGGAGTCGGAGCTGCTCCGGGGAAGATTGCAGTCAGTGCGGTAAATTAAAAAACTTTTTTTCACCTGCTGGTTGCTGCCACTGAAGCCATTGGTGGGTAAGTCTGTAAATATGGAAACACATTAGATAATGGGAAATCTCATTTTTCTTTTCTGGCCTACAAGGTCAATGATCGTTCCAATACATGTGGTGAAGGCAGGAGTTCGGGGGCAATCCGTATTGTGGGGAGCATCTTACACAGCTACAGGAAATGTGGATCGACTCCTGTACAGCAGCACAATAGCTCTGAACTAACCAGAGCCTGGCCTGAGGGCCGGTTCACATCATGAATCGCAAAGGAAAGCACTGTGCAATTCAAATGCGATCTGGGTGCAGTGTGATTTCATCCCATTCATTTGAATGGGCCGAAATTGCACTGGGCTATACCAATAGTGCGTGCACTACTTTATAAAACGCACCGCAACCGGATCGCATGGTACTACTGTACCATGTGATTCAGTGCAAACACACTGCGCTTAGAGTGTTAACACCAATACCTGCTGCAGATCGCAAGTGCAGTGCATTTTAAACGCGGTGCACGGAACATGGGTTTCCAGCACCACGTTCCGGTGTGAACTAAAAGTATAAAACAAAAAAGACAAATAACTCTTACGGGTAAAACTGTGGCCAGTATGAGGACATTCAAGTGTTTACATATTTTTAATAAGAAATGAGCTTTAAAACGTTTTCTCACTCACCTCTGTAGTTTTAGGTACTCTGGGGTTCCTGAAAGTTCACAAGAGAAGCATGGAAGTCACTCAAGTCTGATCTGAGCTCTCTGCTCTTTCTGGGGCAGGCTGCCAACTAAATGCTGGGAGGGGGAAAACTGGGAGAGCTGCGCTGCTGAGCCTATATATATGCGATTAGCTTTTTTTATTCAACCATAGGGATGAAAAAAACAAAAAAGAATAAAAAAAAATACGAGATTCCTCCATCCATACAATTGAGGTGGATAGAGGATTCCCCTTTAGAAAACATCTGACAGCAGCAGAGACCAACTGTAAATGTATAAAATTAGTCCCACAATGTCTGAAGCTACAGAGGTCAGTGATGGCTTGTTTTGAAGCAGTGATTCTCAACTCCTCAACTCAAACCCACTACAGGCCAGGTTTGCAAGATAACTGAAATACATCACAGGTGTCATCATTTGCTGCTCAGTGATTGCAGTATTCTAGTCTGCATCTCCCCAAAGTAATACTTACAATATGGCCTGTTAGTGGGTCCAGAGGACAGGAGATGAGAACCACTGTTTTAGAGGATTGGTTCACTTTAAAAATTATATATATATATATATATATATATATATATATATATATATATATATATACGTTTAATATCCATAGCCTGGCCACAGTTCTACTTTTATAGCAGGCGCAGCATGTTACCTGCACATATCTAAAGGGGACAGCTATGAAATGCATAGTACAGTGTTTCTCAATTCCAGTCCTCAGGCCCCCCCCAACAGGTCAGGTTTTCAGGATTTCCCTCAGATGAAAAGGCTGTGGTGATTACTAAGGCAGTGAAACTGATCAAATCACCTGTGCAAAATAATGGAAATCCTGAAAACCTGACCTGTTGGGGGGGCCTGAGGACTGGAATTGAGAAACACTGGCATAGTAGAAGGAGCAGTCACACAGAGCTCCTTACATTTCTAAATCTGCTACAGGTGGGACAACTGTTCTAGTCATGATGACTTGCATAAAACTGGGCGTTTTTGTGTATTTGTAGTCAGTTTAAATGCAAAATGCGTGCTCTTTTTGTTTGTTTTTAAAAGCATTGAGTCGTACCATTCAAAAGTAACTTTATTTTTATTTTATTTTAACTACATGAAAATGTAGCAGGTGGCTGGGTATATTTCCAGAAGAATAAAATTCACATTGCTCTAGTCAACAATTTTAGCACTTTAGTTAACTACTTAAAGCCTAACCCCACGTTTATTGTCCCCTTAAATAATTTGTTTAGGCCAAGCTGGGTCAAACTATTTATTGCACTAACAGGTGTATTTGCTGGACGCACTCTCTTACCTATATGTAGCCATACGCCCCGTACACACAGTAGCAGTGTGTACTAGACTTTAGCTACATACAGTATACAGCACTGTGTTTCGGCAGTTGGACAGACTTCCAGTCCAACTCCTAGGACATGAGAGTTGGGCTGAGTGCTACTCAGCCATTCACAGGAAGTTTTGTATTCTATGAGTCAATACAAAGCTTCCTTTGATTGGCTGGAGCGGAGATCATGACGTCACCCGCCTGCCTCAGCCAAAGGAAGCTTTGTATTCATTCATAGAACATAAACTCCCAGTGAGGGCTGAGAAGCGCTCAGACCGACTCTATGTTTGAATTTTTTTTTTAAATATGAATGTTTTCATGGTCAAATAGTTTTTTTTCTCCTTAAAGGCAAGATAAGCCCCAGGGGTGTCTGACAATTGCATACAAGCTGTAGGATACCATTTTGCGTACCTATATGCCTGATGGGGGCCAACAATGGATACAGCAGCTGGATCATTTGCTAGCCATAGACAAAATTAAAAATCCCCAGAGTTTGGTTTTAAAGTTATTTTCCCTTATGCAGTGGGGCTGTGCCCGCACTGCATGGGATAACTGCTCGTTTTTATCTAGGGGAGAGGAGAGCGGAGATATACTTACCTAATCCTCTGATCACAAGACCGGTGCCTGTTGCTCTTGCCCCCCTGCGGTCTTGTAGGGTAGACTGTTCCTGATGTCATCACGCCCATAGACCTCCTCTGAAAGCATCAGGAACAGTTCACCCTGGATTATGGGGGAGCACCATTTGCCACTGGATCGGGTGAATATACAGCTTTATGGTCACCCCCTGGACAAAATGAGCAGTTACCCCTTGCAGCGTGAGCACAGCCCCAATGCATGGAAAACAATATTTGATAGGACAGCTTTAAAGTAGATGTAAATCCTAACTAGATGACTTTTAGCTTGGTAATGTCCCCTTTATAACAAAACCATTGCATTTCTTTTTCCAGAGATTTTTTTTTACCTTATCCAACCAGTGCTACTAATCTCGTACATCTGCAGGTCATTGCTCTGGACTGGATAGTGGCAACAGCACATTAGGCTTGTGAAATGTGTGTCGGTAAAGCCGCTCTCCGTGTGACAGAGTGAGCAAACATAAGCACAGATGGGAGGCAGCTGTCACCCCCATATCAGGTGCCTGAACAAGGACCTTAAAAAGGCAGGACCATCAGGTATTATTTTAACAAAAGCTGCAGAATTAAAGGCTAAGTAGATCTTTTGAAGGAAAACAAAAACAAAAACAAAAACAAAAAAATTAGAAATGCACATTTTTTGCAGGTTAAAAATAAATAAAATGTGCATTTATATTTTTTTTGCCAAGGAGCCTGCAGAACATTGCACTTGCAATCAGGAGATCACGAGTGCAATGTCCGGCTCCTGCAGACTCTCAGGATAACTGTAGGTCCATATCTCCAATACAGGCAGGCAGTTACTTGAGAGCAAGGAGATTAATGAACTATGAGAGCGCTCACCAGCTCCCTCGTAGTGCATTGAGAAGTACAAGCCATCAGCCGCAATTGCTAACGGTTCTTGTAGTCTATTAACTAACAGGAAACTGTGAATAAATGACGTGACCGTGGGGGCGGAACCTCGCACGCCCACGCTGTTTTTAAATTGCGACAGTGGGTGTCTGCCATGTCATAGGGAGAGGGGGGTGAGGGGGAAGAAAGTGCAGATGCTGGAACATGTTAAATGTTCCACCCTAAAAATGTGTGGAACATGTTCCAAAGGGGAACTTACCCATTAATGCAATAAAAAAAAAATACCTTTTAAAATGACATGAACAGGTTAAACGTTTTTTAGATATTAGCGATTGGGATTAGATCTGCTTTAATCTGCAGCGTCTTGGCCCTGACTTACCTATAGAGGCATCTTCTGCTGACTTGTCACTGTCGCTTTCACTGTCTGAACTGGATGTTGGCCGGGGACTCCTGCCTCTTTTCCGCTGCCTCTGGGACCCCCCTATTATAGACAGTTGAGGGGGTCCAATCGGACTGCTGATTTGCCCCGACGACAAGTGGCTGTCTCTGTTCTTAGGTGGCCTCCCAGGTCTCTTTGGAGGTCCTGCCGTTTTGGGGTTCTTCTTGGAGAAAAGGACAGAGGTCCTTCTACCAACTTCATGTGCGGGGGTGGAGGAAATGTTTGGGCCAAGTCCTGAGAGGAGACAGACAGGCAGAGATAGCGCAGGATGTTAAGATTTAGAACAGGAGAGATTGTTCAGGGGCTCAAGAATGAAGAACAGAGGTGGATAGAGCACAAGGCATGAGCAGGGACCCAATAATGTATGGTCTCCAGAAAACTTTTAATTTAGCATTAAAAATGGCAACTCTTTTTTTTTTTTTTTAACCAGTTTATCATACAGATCTCTAAATGCAGCTCTGCAAGAACCTTAGACCTCTTCCCTGGGTACCAAAAACACAAACTGGCCAAATGTTAAGGTTTAAATAAAACACGTTTTATTGATAGAAAAAAAATGGAAACATTACCCAAGAGGAATATTTTCGGAATGTACAGCGCTTGATTACAATTCTATAAAAAAATAAGCTCAAAAAAAAATATATATAAAATCTGTTGAACCTCACATTATGAAAACTGAGAATAAAATGTTACAAAGACCTGATGAAAGCAAGGCAATATAAAACAGCAGTTAAAGGAAAACAATCGTTTTTATATATAAAAACATGTGCGTGTTATCAGATTCATGCAAATAATGGCGTTGGAGTGTATTTAAAGCATAAAGAGAACTATTGTCGTCTTTTTTTTTTATTATTATTATTATTATATATATATATCTATATACACATAAAAGATAACACCCTATTGTAAGTAATGTTAGCACAAGTCAAGGTTTTAAAAACCTTGATTTCTATGCGTTTGTCATTATTCATATACACGGGACATATGTGGCTTCCTGCTTAGTAGTTCCACATAATGTTTTGATTTGCTAATCCTCCCTCACTGCAATAGTGTAATCTGATTAAAAACAAGACGGTCTGTAGTCTCTGCTGACACAAAAAACACACACACAGCTCTGGTGACTAGAACAGACTATGTGATAGGCTGTCTAGGATTCAAAGTGAACCTGTGCCTACGATATAAACATTAAAGTATTAAAATATTCCTAAAAGGCAATAAGAATAAGCTTTAAGCTTTAAAAGAAAGCCCTCACTGACCGCAGGCTGTGGCGCAACTCATCCTTAAATTTCAAAATAGAAGCAACGAAGACCTCCTCTTCTGCAGCTCAGCTCCCCTCCCAGCAGTGACTCGGTCGCCCAGGTCCCCACTCTCAGCAGTGACTCGGTCGCCCAGGTCCCCACTCTCAGCAGTGACTCGGTCGCCCAGGTCCCCATTCTCAGCAGTGACTCGGTCGCCCAGGTCCCCACTCTCAGCAGTGACTCGGTCGCCCAGGTCCCCACTCTCAGCAGTGACTCGGTCGCCCAGGTCCCCACTCTCAGCAGTGACTCGGTCGCCCAGGTCCCCACTCTCAGCAGTGACTCGGTCGCCCAGGTCCCCACTCTCAGCAGTGACTGGGTAGCTTACCCTGCTCCCTCCACCCAGATCACCTGACCATACGTTTACAATAGATATCATAAAGCCGATAAGCCACTGCAGACAGGTGGGAGTTGAGCTTCTTAAAGTAGATCTTCCATGCATCAGAGCACCACAAACCAAAAAAATAAATAAAAAATCAACGCAAACGTTCCCAATCATTCATGTCTACATGCTTTATGTTGCAAAATCACTCTGAGTTACAGCTCCTAGCATTTATGGCCGTGGCCATCTTGTGTAAGGGCAGATGGTTCATGTAGCATTTACTTCCTACAATCTGCCCTTAACTCAGGCATGCACACAGGAGAGTGTGCTTATCTGAGAACCACTCCTCCCCTCCTGAAGGCTCCTGGGATGTATGATATCATTTGCCTAGACATGAAACCAGGAAGTAACTAAAAGATGCATTAAAAAAAAGTTTAAAACAAGTAAATATGCTACACCTTTTTAATTTTGTAATGCTAGTAGCATGAGAATTAAAAATAATGTTGATTGGGAGCGTGAAATTCCACTTTAAGCCTGGTACACACTACTAGTTTCAACCCAATGGGATGAAAAAAAAAAAAAAAAAACTGACAGCTCAGTAGGAGTACCAACTGTCTGATGTTGGTACAAGGACCACCCCCTGATCTGCTATTGTGTTCTGACAGGGGGACGGACGGCCCCCTTAATAGAACACTCCGGTCAGCGCTCTTAGCCATTGGCTGAGAGCGCTGATGGGGAGCCGATTGGCAGGCCTTTTTCAGTAATGCCCCTTCGACAGAAGCCGGCCAGTACCAGACTGGTGTATTGTCAGATGAGCAACCCCGTCACATCAGCAAACAGAAGTGACGTTTCGTCACCTGCGCATGCGTTCCACCGCTACTAGATTTGCTAATCTGACAGAACACCTGCAGTCAGAAGGCGGCAGTGGACATCTTACTACACCCAGCTAAGTCTTAAAATTTAGCAATAAAGTGAGAGTATATAAATATAGTATATCAATATCTGTGATGCTGTTTTGATGTTATATTTTGTAAGAAGCTGGACGCCAGCAGTAGGAGGGTCGAGGAGGCCATGTTGGTACACCCCGCACTTCTTAGCGCTAAACCTTTAGGCTTTCAAAATTAAACATCCAAACAGCATCACAGATGTCAATATACTATGGGCTAGATTCACATAGTACCGCGTATCTTTGCCGCGGCGTAGCGTATCCGATTTACGTTACGCCTCCGCAACTTAGACGGGCAAGTGCTGTATTCTCAAAGCACTTGCTCCGTAAGTTGCGGCGGCGTAGCGTAAATCGGCCGGCGTAAGCCCGCCTAATTCAAATTTGGATCAGGGGGTGTGTTTTATGTAAATGTTCTGTGACCCGACGTGATTGACGTTTTTCCCGAACGGCGCATGCGCCGTCCGTGAAATTTCCCAGTGTGCATTGCTCCAAAGTACGCCGCAAGGACGTCATTGGTTTCGACGTGAACGTAAATGACGTCCAGCCCCATTCACGGACGACGCAAACGACGTAACTTTTTCTAATTTCGACGCGGGAACGACGGCCATACTTAACATTGGTACGCCGCACTTACGCCACCATATAGCAGGGGTAACTATACGCCGGGAAAAACCTAACGTAAACAGCGTAACTTTACTGCGTCGGCCGGGCGTACATTTGGGAATTTGCGTATCTAGCTAATTTGCATACTCGACGCGGAATTCGACGGAAGCGCCACCTAGCGGCCAGCGTAAATATGCAGTTACGATCCGACGGCGTAAGAGACTTACGCCTGTCGGATCCAACAGATATCTATGCCTAACTGATTCTAAGAATCAGGCGCAAAGATACGATGGCGCAACGCAGAGATACGACGGCGCATCTGGAGATACGCCGTCGTATCTCCACTGAGAATCTGGCCCTATATTTATTTATATACGCTCATATATGGCCACAGGTTCACTTTAAGTCACAGAGCTTCGGAGTGTTTTTTTGCCCATTCATTGCAAAAAAATAGATCCTTTATCCCTCAGAATAATATGATTTGGTAATGCCGACACATACAATACTTATTTATGAAAAAAAATGGTCATTAATGGTAGGTCCACCTTTGTTTTAAAAGTCTTGTATCTAGACAAAACATGTTTGTAAGAATCAGGCAGCCATATTGCCTATGCAGGGTTTGCATCCCTGTTTAAATTGGAAGTAAACTCATAAATTTAACAGTTTCAAAAAGTTACATTCCCGGCATGCTGGGAATGCTAACTGCACATTGGCTGTGCTCTCAACCGAACTGTCAAAACCATCCAATGGCTGGTGTCATAACAGATCACATGTGCAGCACCATGATTAAAACGGAGGCAAAGATGGCAGCTTCTTTGGCTGAAAATGATAGGAGGGTTTACTTCCACTTTAATAGTGTCGCACAGCTACAAGAATGTAAATTTATGTGGCCTAACCTAAAAGTAAATTTTACCTCACCAGTTTTTCAGCAAGTATATGAAGGTCACACCCAAGAGAGATCTAGAGGTATATCTTACAATCACGATATTTGCTCAGAACAGGAGTCCATTACAGGAAGTTGTAACAAATGTGTTCCAGTCAACAAAATCAAGATGCGGTCTCCTGCCACTGATCATTCTACCGTAGATAATCTTTAGTTTATACAGTACTTAGGCCAGCCATACATGGAGTGAATTTATTTTCTGCAACCATGGGACGGGTTGCAGGAAAGAAATTAGTTTGATTCCCCCATCAACACAGTGTTGGTGTGGAAATCACTCCTACCAGGCCATTGTGTTCTCCTGGTGGGGGGCGACGTCCCCGCCGGGAGAAGACAGTGGATTATTGCAAGCGGCTATAGGAGCCACTAGCTATAATTACAGGTAAAACCCGGCATGCTGGTTGTACCCAAGTTGATCGATCAATCAACTTGGTACATTCAGCTTGCCCATACACAGTTCCAATCTCGGTCTGTTCCTGCTGAACCGGCCAAGATTCAAACCTTGTATGGCCTGCCTTTCAGCTGTACTGAAAGTAAACCAACAACTAATGTTACTGCAAAGCAGACAGACATTGGCACCACGGTTCTGCAAAATGTCAGCTTTAGTTCCAGAAGTAGAGCTTGGCTTGTCCCTACAGTCACACTGTTGGATGGTGACACATCCAAGCATAGTTACGGGATAATAATTAGCCGTGGAAGGATGGAAAGGCAGGATAAATCTGATGTCAGAAAAGGGGAGATCGGTATTATACAGTTTTAAGTTTGCTGGGGAACTCCTATGGATGTCTGAATGTAAGTTCAGCACTTCTAGGTTCCTGCTTTCCAGTATCATAGGTTTAGTCTCAATACTGATGTACAGAATACTGTATGAAACCCGGTCAAAAAGAAACATGCAGTTGGGTGCAATTGGCATTCTGTTCAAAATGCTAACTGCCTGGCTGCCTTTGGTTTCAAAGAAAAAAAATCTGAGCTCCTAATCTGCCATCTCTTGCTCTAGGTCAGGGGTCTCCAAACTTTCTAAACAAATAGAGTTTATGTTCCTTCAGACTTTAGGAGGGTCGGACTGTGTAGAGTGCGAGTAGAAAAGTTCCAGATGTCAGTGGGAAAAAATAATGCCCCATAGGTTTGTTTCAGTGAGAGTAATTGTGCCCCATTATTGGTGTAAGTGGGAGGAACTGTGCCCCACAATTGGATCCAATGACATCGAGAGGAATTGTGTCCAGTCATTGGACCCTATTGTTGGAGTCATTGAGAGGAATTGTGCCCAAACTTTGGTGTCATTGGGAGGAATTGTACCCCGTCATTGATGTCATTGGGCCCTAATGTTGGTGTCATTGAGAGGAATTGTACCCAGTCACTGATGTCATTGGGCCCTATTGTACGTGCCATTGAGAGGAATTGTACCCCGTCATTGATGTCATTGGACCCTATTGTTAGTGCCATTGAGAGGAATTGTACCCAGTCATTGATGTCATTGGGCCCTATTGTTAGTGCCATTGAGAGGAATTGTACCCAGTCATTGATGTCATTGGGCCCTATTGTACGTGCCATTGAGAGGAATTGTACCCCGTCATTGGGCCCTATTGTTGGTGTCATTGGGAGGCACTGTGCCCCCTTCATTGGCTCCAGATGGGGGATTATTCATTGGTATCAGTGGGAGGAATAATGCCCTAAGCCAGCAAAGGGCTCCAGTTTGGAAACCACTGCGCTAGATCAATGGCGTTACATGTTGAAGTTATTAGACCAACAGACAGGCCAGGCAAACAGCATTTTTTTTAGAAGGAGAGATCAGCAGCCTACTTCCAGTAGATAAAAGGTACAATCACAAGGCTGCATCATAATTATGCTATACATGCCATCATTCATATTACACGGCATGCAATGCTGAATTTTTCTACCTCACTCTTGGGGAGGAAGTCAGAGAGAATAAAAACATTAAATACTGAAAAAGTTCTCAGTAGCCAGGCATGTTTGTTTAGGTCTTTAAGGCTCCATTCACACTTGTGGGACACATCATGCAACGTGGGACATGAAAGTCGCATTAAAAGTCGTTCCCCGTGTTTTCCAATAATAACCAACCATTCATATATGTGAGACTTAAAGTTGCAGCGACTTCAAAGTAGTTTGTACACTACTTTGGTCTGATTTTCATGCAACTTGAAGGCCATAGGCTTCAATGTTAACCCTCAAAAGTTGCGTGAAATTCGTACCTGACTGTTATACAATGCAATAGTTGCCCATCATCACTGGTCAAAGCCAAAAGTCGTATCCAAGTTGCACCCATCCAAAGATGCGTCACAGTCGCACTCCAAAGCTGGGGCAACTTTGGAGTCGTAAAAGTGTGACTGGAGCCCAAAGAACAATAACAGGCAAAACTAAGGCTGGCCATACATTATACAATTTTCTTTCAATTGTCTGTACAATTTTCTTTAGATTTACCTCCAACAATGTAATGCAAGGGCCTGCCTAATTGGATACAATTGAAATTTTAGTTTAGATTTTTCCTTATGTTATATGGTTTTTAGCAAATCTAAAAGGAAAATTGTACAAGAAAATTGAACATGTATGGCCACCCTAAATGAACAGATGTTTTTGTTTTAAAACGTATGCATTCTTTCAACCGTGCCGTTTTTGAACACCATGTGCAGGGAAAGAACCCCTCCTTCCACTATCACAATGGGGGGAATCGGTTGGGAAGGCAGCAGGTGATTTAGTAACATGCGGCACCCCAAATATAGCATATAATAAAGGTGAACTTATGCTTTGTTTCAGTTTAGAAGGAATTAAAATTTTCACGACAAGTAATCTATAACAAAAAACGCATTTTAGGGATTTAAAATCTTCTTCCTCACCAGGTCTTGTGTTGGCAGTAACTCCAGATTTAGGCTGGCCATATGTTATACAAATTTTCTTAATCAATTTCCTGTAGATTTACCTTCAACTATGCATACAAATTGAAAGTGTTTAGGTTTGACCTCATATTATATATGGTTTCAGTAAATCTAAAGAAAAATTGTACAATGTATGGCCAGACCTACACCAAACAACGCAAATTGATACAAAAATAGCATGAAATCCAGTTAGTTGTCAGTTTACCAACCTGCATCCCATGCCATTCGTATCATTTTACAATTTCCTGCCCACACACAACCCCGGATTAGGGGGAGATTTAATCCTCCAAAAACACCTTTTTTATTATTACTACTTGCTATGAAAAATAAAAATTCTTACTGGGCTGAAACAAGCTTTCTGCCGCTCTCAGTCTCCTAGGTCTACAGACTACTCCAGGGACCTTTTAGGATACCACAGTTGACAGAGAGCTGCCTCTAAAAGTTAAATTTTGACTGCCGATTTCTGTCTACTCTGGGTTCCAGCACGCCACCAGCATATATCCTATACCTGTGTAGTGTGGAAGAGGGAAAGCCAATTACATTACAAATCCTTTAAGCCAGTTTGTGCCGGTGATCTGCCGATATGGTTCCGGCTAACGTGAAAGTTCCTGCGCAGGCGCAATCTGATCTGCCGATATGGTTCCGGCTAACGAGAAAGTTCCTTTAAGGACTGCGCAGGCGCAAACTTGCCGACGGAAATCTCCGAACCTCGGCCGGCATCCAGGGCGACGGGGATTTTGAGGAAAGTGGCCAGTCGGCCTCGCTTCGCTCGGACGGCTCGCTCGGCCTCCTGGCTCTTTTTTTAACATCCTCCAATCCACGGGGATGTTAAAGAATGAGCCTGGATGCCGGGCGAGGTTCGGAGATTTCCGTCGGCAAGTTTGCGCCTGCGCAGTCCTTGAAGAATCTTTCTCGTTAGGGGAACCTTAAGGACAAGTCACCAGCATAAGAGCCCATTTGAATGGGCTGCCGTACCCCGCAGGAAAGAAGTCCCTGCGCCATTTTGGAAATCGCAGCCCGCACGGGTACCTCCCCAGGGTAACACCTTTCTCTGTGTGGGTGGTTGCGGCTGCCAGCATTTGTGCAGGTCACCACCCGCACAGGTGTGAACCTAGCCATAGTACGTCCTGGCACACAGAAGGCAGAGAGAGAAAAGGATGCTACCTACGTGGTAATATCTACAAGCAGTCCGAAAAGGAAATAGGAGGCAGGGCTGGGACACAGAATCTACATACTGAAATGCCATCTCCCTCTTTATGCTAAGTAACCATATAGCACAAGAAGATTGGCTGTATTGCAAGAGTATGCGAATAACATTAGATGTTCAGGTAAGTCATATCACATAGTACGGTGTATTTAGATTATTCTTGCCTGGAGCTGCCCCTTAGCTCTTTCTATACTGCCAAATGAAAATTTTAAAGGTTAGCCAAACCTTTTTTATTTTAGCAGTATCAACATAATTTACAATATACAGTATATATTATCAACAACTCTGAATGATAATCAGTATTTAAAACTAAAAATCAGAATACAAAATCCTCAGCATTTCTTTTTCACATAAAGCTGAAAATACAGTGTATATATATATATATCCAGTGTATACATTCATTGTTACTTTTACTGCTATGGTCACTTCCTTACATTCATGTGACACAGCACATTGCAAGACATCCGCGCCTCACCTTCTCAAAGTGTCTGAAGTGAGAACTGTCTGTACTGTTTTATTAACCAGTTCTCAATTTTGTAATCATGGGGGGACTGTTGATTGCTGTGCGGCAATACAGATCATTGTCATTTTCTTGTGATAAATGATGCTTAGTGCAGTAAATTTATGATCTTTACACAGTGCTGTAAAGTGTCTCAATAGAATGGGTCTGGCTTGTACCTTGCTTAGAGGGTTTTTGTGTTGTTGATAGTATCCATAGTCCACCTGAGAGTTTAAGAGTGCAAATCGGAAACCTTTAGCCCTCATTCACATTGGAGCGCATAACAAGTCGCAGCCTATTGCTTGCAATGGCACCGTTCCAATAGGTGCGATGCCGCACTGATTTGTAAAAGTAGTTCCTTCACTACTTTTGCCCATTTCAGGTGTGACTTCAATAGACATCTGTGCATGAAGCCGCACAGATGTCTTTCAAGCAGCACCTAAAATTTTGCTCACCTGCTTCTTTGTAATCACACTACTTCAAGTGAAGTAACACAATTTGAAAGTGGCATCAATGTGAACCAGGGCTTAGAAAGCATCTGAGTGGTATGGGTTCAATTTATCAGTAGTTCACGGTTAAAAAAAGCCAAACGCATTTGGGGTTCAGCGACTCTGGGGAGGCCGTTCTCAACTAAAACAGGGTACGCCTTACCAAGGGGACCCAAAGTTTAAGATCCACTTTGCAAAAAGTCTAAATGGGGTGCCAAACCAGAGATATAATCCAAAATCTTTTGTATTAGCATGTTAATTGTTTGTATAAATGTAAAAATAAATAAACCCCTTTTAACTAATAATTCCACGCATTGGCATGTTATATATAGCCTTCTTTGGTCCAGCTTGGACCAACACAACTATGTATATAACATACCTTGCCAATGCCCTCTACTTGCTTTTGGGTCCAAGCATTGTGAAAACCAGCCACTTGGCATAGGTGCCATTCAGAGAATTATTTGCATTTTCTGAATGAGTGCAAAGCCTTCTCTGATTGGTTGAGGTGGAAAAGCAGTCTCTGAATGTTGCCTGTTCTGAGCGGCCAACCAACAGGGGTATTCACAAGGCATCAGACCGGCCACTCAGGATGGGACACGAAAGCAAGTGGAGATCACTGGAGTAGCGGTGTCTACTTCAGTGATTTCCAGTTTCAGGGGCATCAGTCAGGTATAGTAAATACATAGCTACATTGGTCCAAGCTAGACCAATGTAACGATGTATACCGTCCAAGCTGGTCCAATGTATACCGTCCAAGCTGGTCCAAAGTAACAATGTATACCGTCCAAGCTGGTCCAATGTATACCGTCCAAGCTGGTCCAAAGTAACAATGTATACCGTCCAAGCTGGTCCAATGTATACCGTCCAAGCTGGTCCAAAGTAACAATGTATACCGTCCAAGCTGGTCCAATGTAACAATGTATACCGTCCAAGCTGGTCCAATGTAACAATGTATACCGCCCAAGCTGGTCCAATGTATACCGCCCAAGCTGGTCCAATGTATACCGCCCAAGCTGGTCCAATGTATACCGCCCAAGCTGGTCCAATGTATACCGTCCAATCTGGTCCAATGTAACAATGTATACCATCCAAGCTGGTCCAATGTATACCGTCCAAGCTGGACCAATGTAACGATGTATACCATCCAAGCTGGTCCAGTGTATACCGTCCAAGCTGGTCCAATGTATACCGTCCAAGCTGGACCAATGTAACGATGTATACCATCCAAGCTGGTCCAGTGTATACCGTCCAAGCTGGTCCAATGTATACCGTCCAAGCTGGTCCAATGTATACCGTCCAAGCTGGTCCAATGCAACGATGTATACCGTCCAAGCTGGTCCAATGTATACCGTCCAAGCTAGACCAATGTAACGATGTATATCGTGCTGATGCCTGTAATTATTCTTTAAGGGGTGTGTGTGTTTTATTTTTTTTTGCATTATTGGTTTGTCCAATAACAGATTGTGTATGGTGGAATGAGGATATGGAAGCACCATTAATTATGGGAAGAATCTCCAGGAGCAAAGTATTCTACTGTGAAATTAAAAAAGAGGGTAATTGTTTTTCTTTTAAGACACTGGTTAGTGGACTGAAAATAGTGGGTGTACTTGGGTGTCCAAGGTTGCCCCAACACATATACTTCAAAATTGAATAATGATGAGGAGCGCCCGAGTTGCTGCAGTGAATGGTATGCTACATGAGTGGCAGGAGGAAAGTTCTGCCACTCACGTCTTTTTTTTTTTCTTAAACTTGTGAAGATTTTAAATGTATTCTGATAGAGAGGTTATTTAAATGATATAAACAAAATCCTATCAACATGTACTAGTGAAGCAAACCTCGTGGTAATAAGGTCTGCTTATTTTGTATATAGTTTTTGTAAAGATGTTAAGTTGTAGTAGAGTTTTTGGTGTCACTAATGTGCTGAGATGCTGAATGAAGCAGAGTCCAAGTCCTAGGATTTGTAATCTCTGCATTGTTATGGTAACAATTAAACAGACCGGAGACCCTTTGGATGAGACAAAGGACAAATTTGATGAACCCAAAATACACAAAAGATTAAATTCCAGAAACTAACACCCATAGCTTGCTCTAAAAGCATTTGTTTTCACCTGTCCCATGTCAGAGGATAGTAACCTATCACAGCAGGCACCTTCTTGTCATTTCTGACCTTTTGAATGCCAGAATGTAGTCCCTCCGCTTCCTGACTTTCAGCACTGCAATGTGTAATGAGGTGGGGGGGGAGGCATCACAGTCTTAGGTCACTTTCACCAAGCAGTCCGATCAGGTCCGCCTGTCCATGTTTCAAGTGAACCCAATGGGACCCTCCATTCTCCTCTATGGAGCAGCGGATGTAAACAAACTTGTGTCCGTTTACATCCGCCAAACTTCCACTCCAATAAAAACAACTGAAAGGATCCATTCCCCTCTCTCTGGCCCGATCAGATCAGAGGGCAGTCAGGTATAAAACGGATAGCTGGTCTGTTTACATTCGAGCTCATAGAGCAGAGCGGGCTGTGTCATTCGCTGGTTCCTCTCAATTCAGCAGGGGATCAGCGGACAGATCCCCTGTGGAAGAAGATGGACCCCTATAGTGACAGGCAGTGGATAGGAACTCTAAATGCCTGTTCACACTAATGCATTGATTTAACAGATAGTAAAACCACCATTATTGCATAGAACTAATGCTGGGACATTCAAAATAACCACAAGGTCAACCCTGCAAAAAGTCCATAACTTACCTTTCTGACGGCCCATATCTTTAAACACCGTCGCTTCACTGCCCGTGGTCACTGTTGGTATTCTACACTTACAAGCATGTGAATACCTGCAAAGTTTTCTCACGTTGGCTTGTTCGTCACTATGGGACATACAAACCAGCAGGAGAAACCCCTGGGTGCGGGCAGGGTGAAGAAGTATTATAAGCAATAGTGGTCAGGGAGCAGTCAAGTGGCCGTGTTTCAATACACAGGCTAATGTATAGATGTGCTTTCTTTCTAGTCACAGGGTCACTCATGTTAACATGCATGCATTACTAAAATGGACTAGTCTGAGCAGGTCCTAAAAAGGGGACATCTGGTACAGGGGAGTACCTGCTCTCAAGCTGTGTACTTAGCTTCCTTTGACATGAGACAGGTGTGCTTTAATGACGAGGTCTCTTTTACCTAGTGTTTTTTTTTGTAAACAACCATTTCAGGCCAGTAAAAAGGTGCATTTTAAGCTGTTATCATCTCAACTATTTCTAGGTAAGCGCTATCACAAAAATTTCAGGCACAAACTATGTAAACACATGATCAAACTTAACAGAAATAGCAGCAGTTTCACATTCACGGACTGAAAAGACACAGACCGAACAGTGATTTTCCATAAAGGTAAGCTGAGTGCATATCATTATACACTATAACGCAGGCTTAGTCAACATATGGATCTCCAGCAGACCATGATGGGACTTACAGAGCTGTACAGTCACACACGGCCCAACTATGGTAGTGAATACATTTAAAAAAAAAAAAAAAGAAGGAAAAAAACAAACAGAAAAGTGCCATATGAAAGCGAACAATCACACACACAAATGTAAACAGAATTGAAACTAAACAGAGCTGCAGAAGAGGCCCCTGAGAACAGAAAGCAGTCAATTAACACAGGTCAGTACCTTTCCCCGTCTCCTGACTGCTGCTCTCTTCTGCAGCACTGTCCGTCTGTCCATCCTTCTCTGAAGGGCCGTGCAAAGGCAGGGCTCCTCTGCCACCGGCAGCACCGTGCCTGTCATTGGCTCCATCCCTTCTAGACTCTTGTTGGTGGGCCATCTTGCGGCGGATCGATGTGATCTCTTTCCGGATCATCTTGGCTTGGCGTGCTTTTCCTATGCTGTGCTTGGCTGAGTTCACCTCATCCAGCCTGGCTAGCTGGATTTTCAGCTGCTCTTCTAGAGGAAGGGGTTTACGCCTGTCAGGTTGTGGAGTCCGCTCAAAATCTGCAGAGAGAAACAAATGAGTGATTTATCAATAGTGAACATTATTATTATTTGCATTAGTTCTGCAATATGAAAGTTCAGAGTTATGCCCTATAAACAATATTTGTGAGTCATATGCATCTAATATCTCTATTTGTGTGAAAAAAATGATATAAATGTTTTATTTGGGTGCAGTGTTGCATGACAGCGCAGTTGTCAGTTAACTACTTGCCACCCGCCCACTGTCAAATGAGGGAGGGACGGCTCTCGTTCTGGAAAGACGTCATATGACGTGCGCCCACAGGGGCATGCAGTGTGCTTCCGGCTTGCGGTGGTGTCACGTGATCACCACCGCAAGCCACCAGAGAAACAGTAAGACGGCGCTGACACGCCGCGCCCCACATCTCATTTTGCATTTGTTACTTTTATTCCATGTACGAGTCCACCTATACATTTCAATAAATTACCCCGTATTTTTAGCAGTACTTCACCATCGGAGCATCCGTTTTTTTTCTCTTTCTCTCTCCCTGATGCTCTCACTGAGCATTGAGCACTTATTTAGATCTGCCACACATTTTGAGATCAGAGTCAGCCATAGCGGCAAGAGATCATTACAGAGGACATCATTGGGAAACATCTTGGTGCTCATCCCTGGATACGCTCACACTCATGCTACATGCCCATGTTTCACTACATCAAGGTGAGAGTTTGGGGAAACTAGTTATGAATACCCCTTCATCTGTACTGTGATCCATTTACAGCCATCTTTTGAAAATTATCCATTTGATGCCCAGTATCGGTTTCCTAGATTAAAGGACATTTTCTCCTAATTTAGGACTTTGCATACCTCCATTCAATTCATTGGTACACCTGTTTTTTCACAGTTTTGCATATTATTGTTTCACTAGGAATTAATTTGTTTATATGTTATGAGACACTTTATTACGAGTTATTGCCTATTTACTAGTTGTTGCTAGCTTGATAGGCGGTTGTGGTTGTTAGTTTCACCACGGTGTGTAGCGATTATCACACCTTTCTTACATTTTCTTGTTTGTGTTTAGTGACCACTACCAGATATAGCTGCTTCCACGTTATATATTTATATTTATTTTTAGCTTCATTCACTTTAACATTGATCTACTCCCAGTAGCGCAATAGTTCTCACCTATTCATCTTACAAACATCCCCCCCCCTTATCTGTACACAGGATGTGTCTTGTATGCCCTGCAACTGCATCTTATCTTATCTCCTACTCAGCTTCTGTGCACAGCCCTTGAGATCCCATGACTGGGAGCTAGTCTGAAGCCTAGACAGTCAATCTAGATTCTAGACCAGTGATGGCGAACCTTGGCACCCCAGATGTTTTGGAACTACATTTGCCATGATGCTCAACTACACTGCAGAGTACATGAGCATCATTGGAAATGTAGTTCCAAAACATCTGGGGTGCCAAGGTTCGCCATCACTGTTCTAGACAGTCACCCTCAATGAGAATTCAATGCAACATTGTAAGCGAAAACAACAACAAACAAGTAACACACAGTAGCCAGCTCATCTCCTGCATTGCCTGTCAGGCAGATCTGTGAGTGAGGGAGCTGCAGCTAACAGAAGTTTGTCATTGTGTGCATAGGGCGTTAACTCTTAATTAACCAGGACATGCTCTTTTTTTTCCTTTTTTACTACTTAACCCTTTAATTTCAACCCCTATAATCACTATTTAAACAGTTTCATCTCCTGTTCCATGTTTCTATTTTAAATGATTTGCTGGAAACAATTTATATATGTGCTATATAAAAAATGTTATCTTTAAAGATTTACTGTTAAAAATACGTGGTTTAAGGTATAGCTGTTTTATTTTAAATCAGTAGGAACTATAATTTACTGATGCATTATGGGAAAAATTTAATGTATGAAAAAAAAAAAAAAAAACACACGTTAATTGTTTTGTTAATAACTAACATGCTTTGTACCAAAAATGTAATTTTAAAGCGGAGTTCCACCCAAAAGTGTAACTTCCGCTCATCTTATTCCTCCCCCCTCCGGTACCACAAATGGCACCTTTCGGGGGGAGAGGGGGGACAGGATACCTGTCTTTGACAGGTATCCTTTCCCACTTCCAGGAGTCCCTGTCGCGGAGTTGTGACATCACGAGGGGCTCCCTCCCCGTCCCCCGGCCGCATAGGAGAGGAGCGGGGCCTTGCGCATGTGCAGTAGGGTTCCCAGTAGAGCTGCACGATTAATCGCGGAGAGAATCGCAATCTCGATTCTCCCAGCCCACGATCTCCCCGCGGGATGACCAGCGATTCTTCTGTTTCACGGCCGGTTCCACGTAACCAGCGTGGAACGCAAATGGCGCCGATATCGGACCCGACGTCAGCAGCCTGCGCCGCTGGATGGATGCCTGGGCTTCTCTTGCAGATCTGTACAACTGTAGTGTGTATCCATGCGCCACCCAGTGGTTGCCGGCAGTACTGCCTCTGATGTATTAATCTTTCTCACAGTTCTGTACAACTGTGTGTATCCATGCGCCACCCAAATGGTTGCTGGCGGTAATGCTTCTGATGTATAAAAAAAAGAGACCAGTGATATGTCTATAATGTTAAAGACCATATAACTCCTATGAAAAAAGCAGAATCAAAGTTTGATTCTGCTTTTTCATAGGAGTTATATGGTCTTTAACAGTATATAAAAAATAGACCAGTGATATGTCTATATTCATATTTTCAGATAAATCACAGGTTTATTTATTTGGGGGGGGGTTCTGGCATTCAGTTTTTGAGAATCGTGAGAGAATCGTGATCTTTAGTCTAAGCAAAAGAATCGCGATTCTCATTTTGACCAGAATTGTGGAGCTCTAGTTCCCAGTGTTAAGCCTAAAGGCTACACTGCCGGGTTCCCGTACCCGCAATGGCGGCGGAGCACCCGACAGCTGATGGAAACATCAGCTGCGGCTGCCGACATCGCTGTACACGTAAGTGTCCATTTATTAAAAGCCAACAGCTGTAGTATGTGTAGCTGCTTGCTTTTAATGTTTTTTTGGTGGAACACCCCTTTAATGTTGCAGTAAGTAGAACAAGCAGCAGAATAAAATGTGTATGTTTTCCTCACGTTAATGGTACATTACTGATCAAACTTGAAAAAAAACACATTTTTTCTGATTTTTACATTTTTTCCCCACTTAAGATGCAAATAAATTAAAAATATTCTCAGAGGACTTTAGGGTCACGAGAAAGCTCCGTTTGTTCCCCAAAAAACAATATATGTATCAATTCTCATAAGTAATTTCAAAGTTATAGACTCATGAACAGACATATAGCAGAAATGTGAAATACGGTCTGGTCTATAGGGGGTAAACAGGTGTGACAGCTGAAGTGCTTAGTAGACAGTGCAGATTATGTGAACTTGTCAGAGTGGGTTAACAACCACTTTAAAGCTAAATTTCAGGCAGATATAAAAAAAAAATATATATATAATAATAATAATTCAGCCTGTATTAATACTTCATTAAATATATTATTTCAATTACAAGCAGTTAAAGTAACTGAGACAAGTGAGTAGCATCCTCTTGCAGTCTACTGTGCAATCTGTACAGCAGAGAGCAGGAGGAGGAGGCGGCACAAGGAGCCTGTCAGTCAAGTCTAGCATTTAAAATAAATAGATATAATGTATTAATGAATAGAGAGCTGCATTAGCGTTAAAGTAAACCTGCAAGCACTAAACTAACTGGCAGATAATCGATAACATAAAAGGTGCCAGACCTTGCCCTTGATGTTAGGAAAGTAAAAGTTTTTTGCTAAATGGAAAAAAAACAAAAAAAAAAAAAACATTTTTTAAATAAATAAATAAATAAAATGTTCATAGTTTGTTATAAAATTTTACAAACAGGTAATTTTTCTCCATCACTGATGAGGCTACAATGATGGGCTCCGATAGGTGGCACCGATGACCACCGATTGGCAGCACTGGTGGGCACTGTTGGAACCGCGCTGATAATCAGTGCCCATGCCTCCTTAAAACAAGCCGGTTTTCGGCTCTCTTTTTCTCCTCACGCTATCAGCGCGAGGAAAGAAAAGCCGGTAACCGTCTTGTGTTGGACACCGCTGATCATGTCATAAAGAGTCGCTGTGATTGTCCCTTTCCCCCGATCTGTTATCGGCCGAGTCTGAAGGACTCAGTGATCACAAAGCGCGCTGCAGTGGGCGCATGAGCAGTCCCATAACGGGAGGACCTGCATGTACGCCCTCCTGGCAAATTAAGCCCACGCTGCAGCAGTCTTTCAGCTATAGCATGAGCGACAGGGGGTTAAATAAATAAAAATAAAAAATGGGGTTACATTTTTTTATTCCATACAACAGATGAACATAAGGTAAGAATGTGCTGATGTATCCTTGATGTTAGGAAAGTTGACGGACAAAACGGTAAGAGAGAGGAGATCACAACAGGAACGCAAACCGCTTTTAAAACCTGACAGATGTTCCAAACCTTCTCTACTCTATACAAAACGTACAAAGGATTGGCTGGAGGAAAGTTTTAAAGGCCCCCCAAAATGAACATACCATTTTCCCGATTATGACGTCCCGTCTCGTTTCCTGCTTTGTTTTGGGGCAAGTGCATTCCTGTCTCGAAATCGATACCAATTTTCTCTGCCTGACGGCGAGCCTGTCGGATCACTGCTGCCCCCTGCTCTTTCAGGCGGGCAGCTGACCGGTAAAAGATGGTGTCCTTTGCATTGTACTTGATGCAGTTGTTAACAATCAAGTTGAAGTCCTCCTCAAACTGGTCAAAGTTTTTGTAGCGGAGAGCTTCTAGGTTAACCTTCATCTTTTGGAAGTCCATTGGCTTTTTAACGTGTTCTAGGTAGTCTGGTACCTGAGGTGGAGAAAAACAAATGAAATAAAAAACACCAATACCTTAAAAAGGGCAAAAGCAATTTGTAAGGTACTCTTGAAACAAAAATGTTCAACAACTGGTTTCTATAACATAGGCAAAATGATATGAGATTTACTGAAAAAGTGGGTGGATATAGTGAACCAGGCACTTTAGAGGGGGAGGAGAATTAGCAGTATATTTCCATATAGGAGTGCGGAGTCAGGTGCTGGAATTTATGATCTGAATTATTTATCCTCCAACATCAGCTGCTAAGATAGTCAAAGCGGCATTAAAGGCAAAGGCTGTTTTTTGGGGTGTTTTGCACAGAGCAGCCCCGATCCTCCTCTTCTGTGGGAGCACCCGAGCAGGCTCGCTCCTGAGCCATGGCTCTGCGTATCCATTCAGACACAGAGCCAGGGGTTGACCCTGCCTCCCCTCTTATCTTACTGGCTGTAATTGACAGCATTGTCCCCGCAGGGCCAAGTTTCCCATGCACATTGCTGGATCGCGATGAGGCTCAGGTGATATCCCAATATCCCATCCCACAACTCCCCCCCCCCCCCCCCCAATGCACTGCAAGGGCTTAATGTTGGTTATGTTTATAAGTGACAGAATAAGGTGAAATTATTCCACCCAGCAGAACAAATCAGAGCCGAGTCCGACAGCTTTAAACCCCCCCCCCCCTCCCCTCGTGTCAAAAAACAATTGGAATAAAAAGGTGTCCCATGACCTACGTAAATAAGGTAGCCTGACAACAGGCCCACTCTCAAAGTATTCAGAGATAAGGCGAGTGCAAAGGCCATGCCAGTGGCTCTGAATCTTGGAAACGCAATGCAGCTATGGAAAGTGTCTACAGTAAAACCCAGCGCTTAAAGATCACTTCTAGGCTATCTCTGTGTTGTCAAGCAGGCCTTGGACATGGTACTCCAAAAACAGTCTAAAGATGATGGTGCTTAATAGCTGCAGTCAAAGAAGCAAAGCTCCAGTAGTGATGTAGCGAGGAGTCTTGACTTAATTAAAAAAAATAAAAAATTGCTAGCAAAAAAATAGGTCACACAGAAGAGTTTTTAAAAAAATAAAAAAAAAATTACATTAATCCTCTGAAGATACTAGCAAAAAAAAACGAGGCAAGCTGCAATAGGAGAGGTGATCATGGACTGAGCTACAGTTTGCTCCCCACTGTTCAATCCTCCTGTAGGCAGCAGCAAAACCAAAGATTTAAAGGCTTCCTTTGTCCCTCAATGGACCATAAAGAAAGTTGTATTTCCATTCCAACCATTTAATCTCTCTTAGCTGCAAACATTGGGAATGGCTTACACATGGGCCAGGTATATCAGCCTTACCTCAACAATCATAAGCCATCTTCAAGGCCAACCTATGCAAAGTAACATGATTGTGCCAATTCTTTAAACCCCCCCCACTCCAGCAGCACATACTCATCTCTCCTTTGCTCCCCTTCAGTTCTGTTCAACCACCAGAATCATGGAACAAAAATCGCTCTGTAAACTCAAAAATACTCGAAACTTACAAAGGATCGAGGACTCGCCTCCCAAGTGTAGCACGGGCTCAGGTCACAGGTGAGTATGTACTGCTGGGGAATAGGAGCTTTTAAGCACACCTGGTTTGATTCAACAAAATGTTGTCATTTAAATAAAATCCCAATAGAAGAGTTACCTGCAAAGAAAATTGTAAATACCTACCTCTCCTTTTGTCTGTGCTGTTGAGTGCTGCTCTGATCAGGAGAAATTATCCCACAGTCTGTTCAGAAACTGACACTTCTAGGAGTGTCAATCTCCTTTGCCCCCTTTTAGTGGCTCCTCTAGCTCAGTGGTCATCAACCCTGTCCTGCAGGGCCCACTAACAGGCCAGGTTTTATGTATTACCTTGGGGAGATGCAGACTAGAATGCAGCAATCACTGAGCAGCAAATGATATCAGCTGTGATGTATTTCAGTTATCTTGCAAACCTGGCCTGTTAGTGGGCCCTGCAGGACAGGGTTGATGACCACTGCTCTAGCTGATCCCCACATCTTTACAGGACACGGTAGCGATGAAAGCATCAATGAGAAGAACTACTGAATGAAGCAGGGGACAGGGAAGACCCTGGGAAACGTTGCTTTCCAAACAGACATCGTGGGACAATTTATTTTCATCAGAGCAGTGTATACCAGCATGGACAGCAAAAGAAGTAAATATTTAAAATCTGCTACGCAGGCATGCCTTTTTTATGTGAGAATTACTTTAATGTCCAAGTCAAAAAGAGAATACGCTGAAACTGAACTGTCACTGCTGTCTTGCAGGTACAACCCATAAAGGGGAAGGAAAAATAAGTGTCTAAAATGTTATAATTATGACTTATAACAAGACTATACAAATACTAGGAGTCTGGTGACCAAGAGGCCTACAGCTGCTACCCAACTTTTTTTTTCTTTGAATTAAGCCTATGTTGCTGGCTCCTTATAGGAGCCTTCTCTCTCAAACTGGCTCAGCTGAATTTCAGTATTGATGTGCTGAAATTCTGTAGAAGTAGAAAAGTCGCCCTGATAAATTGATAGACAATATACATTAATGACAATTATGAAATGCAAAAAAAAGATGGATGGAGATTGGATTCTTACTTCGTACAGTTCTGTTACCTCGGAGAGAGGAACCGGCTCAGTAAACAAATTGCTGGTATCTTTCTCTTGCAACAATTCTAATGTTTTTCTCAAGAGAATAAGAAAAGGGGTTAGCTGAACCTCTAGAGCCAACTGCTGCATTTTAATCTGCAATAAACAAAACAGGAGGGAAAGTCAACATGGGATGCTGGTAGACGGTGCAGGCAGAAAGATGTACTCAAGCAGGCACTAGATCGCCCTGTACCGTTTCTCTCTTCAGCTTCTCTCTCTTGCGTATCAACTCTACCAGCAGGCGTGCCCGCTCCAGGTCATGCCGAAGCCTTTGCCAAGACTTTAACTGTTCCTTCAACATCCAGTTTTTGTCCGTAGAGTCTTTCTGTTGAAAAATAAATTTTATTAGGCTTGGAGTTTTATATAAAATAAAACTTTTTAAAAGAGGAGATCCAGGCTCCTACAGAACAAAATTAAAAGTCAGCAGCTTCAAATACTGTAGCTGCTGACTTTTAATATGAGGACACTTACCTGCCCAGGAATCCAGCGGTGTCTTCATCAGAGACGATTTTTCAATTGGCTATTGGGTGCTGCCGCCACCATCTGCACTAGGGGGAACTGGCAGGGAAGCCTTGTGGCTTCACAGCAGGTTCCCTACTGCACATTGCGCAAAGCGCACTGCATTCTGCAATTGGGTTGGCTGCAGCGGAAGGAGGAGAGGGTACTCAGCCGAAAGTGGAAGCGGGAACTTGTCAAAACCAGGTACCCGCTCTGCTTTAAACAATAGTATAACAGAGGCAAAGTTCTTGTAGCAAGAGTACAACCAGGCAAACAGAGCCGACTTCCTATGCGGCAATACTGATGAAGGACACTACAGATATATTAGTCTAAAAATCGTTTAGGTACTGATAAGGAAACTCTCATACAACAATAGTATTAATGTTCTTTTTAATTCTTCTTAAATAGCTGGCCACCACCTATTTAAACTGAAAAAATTATATTAATATAGGACAGACAAAAAGCTTACGTTTTGGAACCTGACCATACAGTGCTTATCTTCAGGAATCTGAGCTTGTAAATACAGTCAAAAACCAAAGCATGGCTCCTTAACCACTAGCCGACCGCGCACCGTCATTATACGGCGGCAGATCGGCTCTCCTGGGCGAGAGCCCGTAGCTATACGGCGGCTCTTTGAGCCGCCACTAGGGGGCGCGTGCTCGCCGCCGGAGGCGCGCGCGCGCGCCCCCGCTCGCCCCCGACTCCCGTGCGTGTGCCCGGCGGGCGCGATCGCCGCCGGGCACACGCGATCGCTCGTTACAGAGCGGGGACCGGGAGCTGTGTGTGTAAACACACAGCTCTCGTTCCTGTCAGCAGGGGAAATGCTGATTTTCTGTTCATACAATGTATGAACAGATGATCAGTGTTTCCCCTAGTGAGGCCACCCCCCCCCCCCCCCCCCACAGTAAGAACACACAGGGACATACTTAACCCCTTCCCCGCCCCTAGTGTTAACCCCTTCACTGCCAGTGGCATTTTTATAGTAATCCAATGCATTTTTATAGCACGGATCGCTATAAAAATGCCAATGGTCCCAAAAATGTGTCAAAAGTGTCCGAAGTGTCCGCCATAATGTCGCAATACCGAAAAAAAAAAATCGCTGATCGCCGCCATTACTATTAAAAAAATATATTAATAAAAATGCCATAAAAATACCCCCTATTTTGTAAACGCTATAACTTTTGCGCAAACCAATCAATAAACGCTTATTGCGATTTTTTTTTACGAAAAATATGTAGACGAATACGTATCGGCCTAAACTGAGGAAAAAAAAAGTTTTTTTATATATTTTTGGGGGATATTTATTATAGCAAAAAGTAAAAAATATTCATTTTTTTCAAAATTGTCGCTCTATTTTTGTTTATAGCGCAAAAAATAAAAACCGCAGAGGTAATCAAATACCACCAAAAGAAAGCTCTATTTGTGGGAAAAAAAAGACGCCAATTTTGTTTGGGAGCCACGTCGCACGACCGCGCAATTGTCAGTTAAAGCGGCGCAGTCCCGAATCGCAAAAAGTCTTCTGGTCTTTGGGCAGCAATATGGTCCGGGGGTTAAGTGGTTAAAAAGGTCCATGCACACTGGCCAAAAAAAAAACGCTGCTTTTACAGAAGTTTTGCCTGTACAAGCAGCTCAACGTTATCCTATGTGTCCATGCAGATTAGGACGATTAGATGCATATTTTAAGCTCAGCATTGAGGCAGAAAAAAACCCTTCTGGTTTGCATATTTTATTGGAGCATTCTGGCAGAAAACAAAAAAAAAAAAAAACACACAACACTCCTAAGCTCTTCTAAACTGTGTACAAATACGTTTTATGTGAGACCTTTTTTCTGACACAGGAACTAGTGTTTTTTTTAAGCCAAAAAGGTTTTGCTAAGCCCAATAACTATGTTTAAAGTGCAGTATCTCATGGCAACAGCTTTTCTCTTTGAGATTTCAGACTATTGTAAAATCGTATTGCATAACAAAGGTTGCTGCACACAGGGAAAGTACCCTGCACTACATTAAAAAAAAAAGCAATAAACTAACTTTAAGTAAAAAAGTGTGTAAACAATGCCCCTAGAATTATTACTTCGGAATGAATAATTTTACCCAATAGGTGCGAGATCATCCTAGGTTCACATATGTTGGCATTTTTTTTAGCGTTGCACCAATACTAAGCACTTGCACAAGTACTCATACAAATGCTCTGATACTAAAACCAATATCTTTTTTTTGTGATTCCACTAAGACTTGCATTGACTTCTGATAAATGAAGCAATTTCAAAGCTGCACTGGTATGAACCGCTTACTGTTCTTCTGTGGCTTTGAAATCACATGGAAGTAACCATTTCAAAGAAACAATTCTTCATAATTATAAAAGAAAATGGTAATAATTTTTCATGATTAAAAAAAAAATATATATATATTATATATATCCATCACATGACAGTTAAAATAGATATCAGTAATTGGTACCAGCCAGTACTTAAGAAAAAGTATCGGTACCCTTACTCTTAAACTGGTATTGGCAAGGATTTTTTTTTTTACTTAAAGCCGAGGTTCACCCTAAAAACATTTTTCTAACATTACATTGTGCTCACTTCCAACATTATGCTGATTTTTTATTATTTTTTGCTGTACATACCGTCGTATAGCTATTTTCCCCCTGGCTTCCAGGTAGTGAATCCCGCAGGAGTGAGCGTTCCTATGCAGAGGCTAAGTGATTGACGTGATGACAAAAACTTCCCCCCGGCGCATAAGGCGCGTCACCAGTTTCCAAAAAAAGCCGAACGTCGGTGCACAGGCGCCGTATAGCGCCGACTCGCAGTTCGCCTTCTTACGGAAACTGGCGACGCGCCTTATGCGCCGGGGGGGAGTTTTTGTCATCACGTCAATCACTTAGCCTCTGCATAGGAACGCCCACTCCCGCAGGATTCAGTACCCGGAAGCTGGGGGGGGGGGGGGGGGGGGGAATAGCTATACGACAGTATGTACAGCAAAAAAATAAATAATAATCAGCATACTGTCAATGTTGGAAGTGAGCACAATGTATTGTTAGAAAAATGTTTAGGGTGAACCTCCGCTTTAACTGTATTGCTACCGCCTAAAGGTGGTTTAGGAGCATGCATGTATTGTGCAGGTGACAAGTTCTCTCTACATTGAGCTGTCCGGGGTATGTTTGACAAAATAAAAAAAAATGTACGCACCTCAATAAAATAAAAACAAGCATTTAAAGCATATCTAAACCCAAAACCTATTTTAAATCATGCAGCTACCGATCGTTAGATGTTGTGGCATTAGTTTTTAGGTGTCCCCCCCCCCCTCCTTTATTGTCACCTGGTCAGTAACACTTCCTGGGTAGCTCTTCTATCAATAGAGGGGCAACAGTGTCACCCTTGGACAGCAGCAGAGCGTAGTGTTAGGCTGGCCATATGCCGTTCGTTTTGTCTTCTTTCAGACAGCGGGTGGATGGAGGAATTTCCACAACAGAACGTTGTATTCTGAGAGCAGCAACCGCAGCAGCTGCAGCCACTGATCATAAAAGGTTTTCCAGTATGGCCTTTTGACAGAAGATAATCAAATAATAGACTTCTGTTGAGCAGAGACTGCTGCACTGGACAAATTTATGATCAATGTATGGCATGCTTTAGTAGGACTAGTAGATTCAATTAGGGCCAGTTCACACCAGACGCAGTTCCATACAGTTTCGTGTGCATTTTTTCTGCACTAAAAATGCATGCACAGTGTTTTTCATGTATTCCAATGGCTCTAGTTCACACCATGCAGTCAGTTTCCAGTGCAGAGACTGACAGTAAACTGACTGCATGGTGCCAACTAAAACCATTGTAATACATGGAAAACACTGTGCATGCATTTTGTGCAGAAAAAAAGCACAAGGAACTGAACGAAACTGCATCTGGTGTGAACTGGCCCTTAGACTTTACATATTTGATTAACAAATTAAAGCCTAACTTTAGCTAACACTTTTTAAACAATACAAGTATCTGTTAAAGTGGCTTTAAAGTCAAAAGGTTTCTTAACTTAAAAGAGAAGTATGGGTTTAAGTAAAAAAGAAAAAAAATTATACTCACCTAGGTGGATTTGTCCCCCGCCGGCTCCAAGATCGGGAAATGAACAATTAAACACGGCTGATCTCTCAGCTCTTGGTCTTCAGGCTACAGAGAGCTCAGTCACTGTTTTTCTGCTCTGCCCCTACAGCACTCACTGGAGCGCAAAGCTCTAAAAACGGCAGGAACGGTTGACATAGGCCTCGTACAGACGAGAGGATATCCGCTGGAAACGGTCCGCCGGACCGTTTCCAGCGGACATTCCTCCTCCGGATTTTGATCTGATGGCTTGTACACACCATCAGATCAAAATCCCCGCGGAAAACATCCGCGGTGACGTGCGGCGACGTGCGCGACCCTGGAAGGTAAATACTTCCACGCATGCGTCGAATCACTTCGACGCATGCGAGGGATGGGGATCGCTTGGACTTATCCGGTGAGTCTGTACAGACGACCGGATCAGTCCAACAGACAGGTTTCCAGCGGATAGATTTCTTAGCATGCTAAGAAATTTTTATCCGCTTGAAAACCGCCGGCTGGAGAAATCTCCGCCGAAAAATGTCCGCTAGGCCGTACACACGACCGGATTTGTCTGCTGGAACTGATCCACGGATCAATCCCAGCGGATAGATCCGGTCGTGTGTACGGGGCCTTAGGCTCTCAATGGATCGCCTAGAGGCCAAGTCAGCTGCCGGGCGAAGCATCTGGGTGGATCACAACTGTATAAACCGGCTCTGTGATGTGAAGTAGGGCTTGCTACAGGGGCATGCAGAGGATATGATTGCACAGAGCAGGCAAGTATAACTACAAATTTATTTGAATTTTTATTTTTTATTACTTTACAACCGCTTTAAAATAAAAATTTGCACTCAAGCCTGCAGAGTTTTGCAAGTCCCTCTGCCACAGTGGAAGATGGGATTGCCAATCCTCCCATTCATGTATCCTTGAGAATAGATGTCGTGACAGCATTAGCCTGTTAAAGAGATAAGCATCCACAATTCAAGTAAGTGGGGGGCAATGAGATCATGTTTCATTATACACCTTAAATAACAAGGGTGTAACATGAAACACCATCCAAAAAGGTGGGCAACGCTTTTAGTAGATCAAGATCTGTTAAACATAAAATTGATCACTTCTACAATAAGGCAGAGTCTGCAGATTTTTTTTTAAAACAAGCTCATAGCTACTACTGTGGCCATGAGCTTGTTCTAACCCTTTCGATGCTCAAAATGCAGTACACATCATTGTCAGAACAAAAAGTGAAAAGCTTCAACAAAGTTGTTTGCAGCTTGCTGAAAGCTTCGAAAAAGATAGCTGTACACACAGCTCTCAATCTTAATAGGTTACTAAAACCAATTTTTTTTTTTTTTTAACCAACATATCATACTTGCCCTCCTCTGTGCAGTTGGTTTTGCACAGAGTGGCCCGATCCACCACTTCTGGGGTCCCCTTATCGGCGCTGGGGGCTTCTCCTCTTCTCGAGTGCCCCACCGGAGAAGCGTTCTCCTTCGGGACACCCGTGGGGTCACGCTCCCGAGTCATGCTGCTGCGTCTATTGACACAAACAGGAGGACTCGGCCCCGCCCCCGCATCATTGGATTTGATTAAAAGCAGCGGGAGACAATGGCTGCACTGCTTTCAAACTATCCAATCAGGACATGAGACACTGGCCGGAGCAGGTGTGCTCGTTCCTGGGGGTGCTGCATGACAGGAGGTTTTTCACCCTAATGCATTAAGGTGAAAAAACAGTGTGAAAAAAGGCCTGCAGAAATAGTCATTTAAGGGAATCAAAGTCAGAACCAAATAATACATTTTCTTCTAAGAAATACAGGAATAATAAAATAAATGCGCATGGACCAGGTGCTTATAGTCTCATGTCAGTATAAAGATACATGGTGGAATTTCAATGTTAAACAGTAACTCCACTTTTGTTTAAAAAAAAACAACATTCCTCTCTGAATGATCCATGTACATTGCAGGGATTTTAACAAATTTTGTTGCAAATTCCTACCTTTTGTTATTCTGAAGAAATCCCTGTGTTTGTCTGCGTCAATGTGGGAAAGTGAATCTAATGGGAGTGGTTTCCCAGTTATCAAAAATCGTCCGCTTTACCTGCAGAGCTCCAATGAGGAAAATTGCCGGGCCTGCATCCCTTTAGAAGCGATTTCCTATTTGGAGTATCTTACCAAAAATGTTATTTTTGTTGCAAGGGATTCCTGAAATCTGACTTGTATCTAATGCCCTGTACACGCGATCGGTTCATCCGATAAAAACGGACTGATGGATTTTTTCATCAGATATCCGATGAAGTTGACTTTCATCAGTCGTGCCTACACACCATCGGTTAAAAAAACGATTGTGTCAGAACGCGGTGACGTAAAACACAACGACGTGCTGAGAAAAATTAAGTTCAATGCTTCCGAGCATGCGTCGACTTGATTCTGAGCATGCGTGGATTTTTGACCGATGGACGTGCCCACAGACGATCATTTTTTTCTATCGGTTAGTTAACAATCAGATAATTTTAAAACAAGTTCCTCGTTTTTCAACCGATGGATAAAAAAAACGATGGGGCCCACACACGATCGGTTGGTCTGATGAAAACGGTCCATCAGATCGTTTTTATCAGACAAACCGATCGTGTGTACGCGGCATTAGTGTAGGCTTCTGGGAAAAATCAGTGAGCCAATCATACAAGATGGAAATTATGTTTCTGGGGGTTGTTCTGTACACATTCTGTGTACAGAACACCTCCAGGTAGCCATATTGAATTGCATTTTACAGAAAACTACAGAGCTGCAGATTGAAAAGGAAAAGGTAATTTTTAATAACATTCAATTACAATCTGAATTGTGTCGCAATTGTATATTTTATATTATTTTTTCTTAGCTATTTCCCCCCCCCCCCCCACGATAGTAAAGTTTAAAGTCATCAACTGCCAATATAATGCAGTCTCCATATAGTCACCTTCAATGTTTGCTCTCCAATCTCTTCGTTTGGTTTAGAGATTGTTCCCTGGTGAACAGAGGTCTCATCAGACAAAGGTACTCTCCACTTGATATCCTATTGGGAGAATAAACGCTTTTGTTTATCCGCACTCATAATAAAAGTACTTACCCAGCTTTCATCATATCCTAGGCTGTAATTTTTGTCATATGGTTTAGGAGCTCCAGGTGTAAGCAATGACAGGATGATTTTTAAAGTAACAGTACCCTTAAAATTCCATATAGGCATGCAAAATGATTAAAGACAGTGCACAGCAAAGCTTGTGCAGACTTGTTACGTGTCTTTAACTTTGTCCAGCATTAAAAAAACATTAAAAGGAGCCTGTCACTTCCACAACAATGTTTTATATAGAAAAATAAGTGTCTATACATACATACACACACACACAGACACACACACTAGAAATAAATAAAATAAAAAGCATGTTGACATACAAGCTTCATTACTTTTGGAAGCCATTCCTATGTGCACCCAAACACATTTCATAATGGAAATAAAGGATTATAGATAGCTGAGGCATTACTACTCCACACAGTGTACAGAGTTATTATAGTGGAAAACCGTGTTCACACCTTGTGGTGGCTGCTGTTAAACTGAAATCTTAGATAACCAAATACATGAGGCATATACATACAGGTGCATCTCATAAAATTAGAATATCATCTAGAGCTGCACAATTCTGGATAAAATGAGAATCACGTTTTATTTTTCGCTTAGAAGATAGATCACGATGCTTACGGCGCAACTCATCTTTCACATTAAAACAAAAAAAAAATTGGGCTAACTTTACCGTTTTTTTTTTTTATTCATTGAAGTATATTTTTTCCCCAAAAATTGCTTTTAAAAGACCACTGGGCAAATACAGTGCGACATAAAATATTGCAGCAATTGCCATTTTATTCCCTAGGATCTCTGTTAAAATATATATAATTTGGGGGTTCCAAATCATTTTCTAGCAAAAAAATATTAATTTTAACTTAAGAAACAAGTGTCAGAAAAAGACTTTAAGTGGTTAAACTTCCTGCATTCACACACAGAAATTTGATCTGTGTGCCGGTTCACACAGGGGCAACCCGACTTACAGAACGACTTTGCAAGGCGACTTCAGTGCGACTTGGAGTAACTTACAACGCGACTTAAAGTTGCCTCCAGGACAGGCGACTTTGGCTGTGGCCAATCACAGAATAATCAGCTCTGTGGGAGGGAGGGGTTTGCCTGAGTAAACCATTTTCTTTTCCTGTAAAGTTGCTTCAGTTAAGACGGAGATTCGACTTTGGAGGCAACTTCCATTGAAATCAATGGGTACAAGTTGCCTAGAAGTCGCCCAGGAACCTTTTCTGAAGTCGGAGCGACTTCAGTAGTGTACATTAAGACGGCTCTCATTCATTTTAATGAAATTTCTCATGTTGCGCGACACAAGTCGGATCCTTAGGAAGCATTAGTTACAATGTTTCCTGTTAAAAACTTGGCAGACTGCCCGGATATTTTCTTTTGACAGCTGATAAGTCTCTCCACTGGTTATATGAAAGAATCGGCAAACTCTACATTGGAGATCATCGGGGAGGGGTTGAATCGAGATCGCGATTATTTAACGATTAATTGTGCAGCTCTAATATCATCAAGAAGTTAGTTTATTTCAGTAATTCAATTCAAAAAGTGAAACTCAAATGGATTCATTACACACAGAGCGATATATTTCAAGCATTTCTTTCTTTTAAATTTTGAGGATTATGGCTTACAGCTAGCGAAAAAACCCAAGTATCTCAGAACATTCAAATATTACACAAGACCAATAAAAAAAAGGATTTTTATTACAAAAATGTTGGTTTACTGAAAAGTATGTCCATGTACAGTATAGTATGCACTCTACTTGGTCGGGGCTCCTTTTGCATGAATTACTGCATCAATGCGACGTGACATGGAGGCGATCAGCCTGTGGCACCGCTGAGGTGTTATGGAAGCCCAGGTTTCTTTCATAGCGGCCTTCAGATCATCTGCATTGTTGGGTCTGGTGTCTCATCTTCTTCTTAACAATACCCCACAGATTCTCTACGTGGTTTAGGTCAGGTGAGTTTGCTGGTCAATCAAGCACAGCGATACCAAGATCATTAAACCAGGGCGGGACATGCTGGGAGCATTTAACACCCTCACTTGGTGGTAGCTAGTTCCCCTGGTAGCACATTCTGTACACACATGCACTTTGACTTTGGACGGACCATGGCCCCCTGTAACACTAAGGTAATCACTTTGCGAGTCTCATTCTACCCACCTCCATGTTTTTTTTAGCACCTGTTTTCATTTATTTAATTTTCCTGTGCTGTTATGTGGGGTTGCTCCCTACATCACTAATTCGTTTTATAGTTTCTTTCTGGATATACTTGCTTTCTCACATTTCGTCCATGTCCTCTATTCTATTTGGTTATGGACTCCTCTCACTTTCATTAATATAACACTACTATACACTCATTTACAATTTATTTAAAATCTACAGAATTGGAGCCCGTATTTCACTATTATACAATATATATTACACTATATATACACTATATTACAGACATCTCAAATAGTCCTCGTCCTCTAGTCTCACACATACAGCAGACGCGCGTATTTAAAGGGATGCTAATTCAGTCCCCTCCATCTAAATTTTTTTCCCCATTGTTTAGGCACATCATTAGACCATATTAATTATTTATGCTTTTTTGTAGATTAATGCATCTGCCCCTGAAGAGTTGGTATTATTCCACAAAACGCATCGGGCTTACATAGATGCACCATGTCTATACAGATGGTTCAACATGCTCTTTTATTCTATTTTACTGAAGATTATACTACATCCTTTTGTCTCATGATATGAAGGACAGTCTCTCACACCGTACCATGCAATGTGCCATGTAGTTTTTCATATGTATATATGGTTTGCAGCATGCTTTTGAAATGGTTTACGATCCTATGTATGTATTCACTGCTATATGTCTTGTTACCTGTGGTTTTAGGAGAAAAAAAAAAAAAAAAACACAAATTTTTCAAACATTGACGAATTTGCTAGCCGTGACATACATGCCTAATTTAATGTCCCAACCCTCTCTTTTAAATATAGATTTAGGGTGGGAGGTGTATGGATCCATATGTCTCATTTAAAGTGCCAAACCCCTCCTTAGTTTATTAAACCAGGTATTGGTACTTTTGGTAGTGAGAGCAGGTGCCAAGTCCTGCTGGAAAATTAAATCAGCACCTCCATAAAGCTGGTCAGCAGAGGGAAGCATGAAGTGTTCTAGGATTTCCTGGTGGAGGGCTGCACTGACTTTGGACTTGATAAAACACAGAGGACAAAACACCAGCAGATGACACGACTCCCCAAATCATCACCGACTGTGGAAACTTCACACTGGACCTCATGCAACTTGGACTATGTGCCTCTCCGCTGCTTTCCTCCAGACTCTGGGACCTTGATTTCCAAATGAAATGCAAAATTTTCCACAGTCCATGATGATTTGGGGAGCCGTGTCAATCTATTTTTTTTTTTTTTTTAAATTGGTCTTATGTAGTTTTCTGAGATACTGAATTTTGGGTTTTCGCTAGCTGCAAGCCAAAATCATCAAAATTAAAAGAAAGAAATACTTGAAATATATCACTCTGTGTGCAACGCATCTATAGAATATATACGAGTTTCACTTTAATTGAATTGCTGAAATAATTTAGCATTTTGACGATATTCTAATTTTATGAGATGTACCTGTATATTCGTATTACAATGTTGGTGTCCTTTTGATATTTCTTAACTGAGTGGAAATAGAGCGTAAGGCCACTTGCACACTGTACCGATGTATAAGCATCAGATATTCCTGGCAGAAAAAAAATGGGAGGATGGGCTGTGTATCACGTGCGAGTATGCACGCGCACACACACAAGAAGAAAGTGGCAATTGCATGAATTTGTGAGTTTACACGTAAAAATACTGACTGGCAACCCAGATTTCTGTATTTTTTTTTTTAACAGATCAATACACAGAACGTGCTTACAGGTCTGTGTGTACAGGTACTTGGAAAACAATGGGCTGCAATTACATAAGTAAAACAACAACAACAACAAAAAAGCTTGTATGAACTGAGCGTTTTCAGGCAGCAGCGTGCAAGAGGCCTTACTTTATCTCTGTGCAGGAGTTTCTTGTACTAAAGACTAGTCACTGCTGCTCTCTCTCTCCTTGTGCAGGGTGACTGGTTTTGTACCTTTCCCTCCCTCCTGTAGTTTTCGTCAGGAAGCCTGTAGTAGGTGGAACTACTCGGTCTCTCCCACATCTCTGCTCTCTGCACAGGCTAAGGACAGGTTTCCTACAGAGCAGTAGCAACACAGATGTACAAAGCGCTGTGTAAGAATACTAGACTTTGATAGCACACCTACTGCTACAAGGTAATAACTGGGCTTGCAAAAGCATATTGGGCACAGAGTGGATTTATGACTAGTGAGGTTTATACAGTAAAAAAAAAAAAAAAAAAAACGTTTTGAGCCCTTTAGCTATCAACTCCTTTAAAATCTCTTCAACTATATTATAAAGCTACAAAAGAAACACTGCTCCACCCACCCACCCACCCACCCACCATGCTACTATCTGACCTGCTCACAGTTCCGCTGTGACTGCAAGTGTGTCTGTAAGCGGCGCAATAAGGGAACGCCATTCCGGGATTGTCTCTTTAATGTCCAGTAGCTATGTAGCCTCTGCATGAACTGGCTTTTCCTCTGGATGGTTAAGCAGTTGGTGATCTTACTGAGCCTGAAAAAGAAATGGATAATGGTATTAGATATTTTATATTTATACACAAACTATAATATCTTTTCCACACCAAAATGTGTGTGTGTATATATATATATATATATATATATATATATATATATATATATATATATATATATATACACACACATACACACACACACACACACACACACATTTTGGTGTGGAAGTGCAACATTAATATAAAGCTTAGTTTACTGATGTCCCATCACGTGCTATTCCTACATCTCTTTAGTCGTAAAAGTTGCATGAATTCTGTATTTTCAGTGTTTTGTTAAACAAAAGGCATCCCACCCAATCACTGCATCAGGAATATGCTGGTAGACACCTCTAGAACAAGATCGCTGTAAAATTCAGATTTTGGTTTACTAAAACTTCAAACACAAGGCATTCTATATCAGTACACCAGGAAAACTTTCAGTTTAAATAGAAATGAAGTGAAATGGGCATTTTTTTTCACCAAAGTTATTATAAATCTCCCACCTTCTGAAGGATCTTTTCATACACGTTCACACAACTGGTAAGTGCCCCAAACACTGAATGGATATTCGTCATCACCCAGAGATCCCTGTGATTAGTAAAAAGTGGGTTTATACAGCCAAAGATAGGACTGCTACATGATTAACCACCAAATTTGAATGTGACGCGCCTGTAATTTTCCTGTAGGGGTCCTTTTTCAGCTGCCCACATCACTGCCTGCATGATATGGACCTGATGGCTGTCCAGGATCCAGAAGAGGAGTGACACCACAAGGGGACTATTAACCACTTAAGGACCGCCTCCTGCACATATACGTCAGCAGAATGGCACATGTACGTACAGGTACGTCCTGTACATGTACCCAGCCGTGGGTCGCGGCCTGTCCGAAGCTCCGGGATCCGATCGCCGCTGGGGTCCCGCGATAGGTCCCCGGAACTGAAGAACGGGGAGAGCCGTGTGTAAACACTGCTTCCCCGTTCTTCACTGTGGCGGCAGCATCGATCGTGTCATCCCTTTTATAGGGGGACACAATCGATGACGTCACTCCTACAGCCACACCCCTCTACAGTTGTAAACACACATTAGGTGAAACATAACTCCTTCAGCGCCCCCTGTGGTTAACTCCCAAACTGCATCTGTCATTTCCACAGTAAACAATGGATTTTAAATGCATTTTTTGATGTGAAAATGACAATGGTTCCAAAAATGTGTCAAAATTGTCCGAAGTGTCCACCATAATGTCAGTCACAAAAAAAAAAAAAAAAAAAACGCTGATCGCCGCCATTAGTAGTAAAAAATGTTTTTTTTTATAAAAATGCAATAAAACTATCCCCTATTTTGTAAACGCTATACATTTTGCGCAAACCAACCGATAAACGCTTATTGCGATTTTTTTTTTTTTTTTTTTACCAAAAATAGGTAGAAGAATACGTATCGGCCTAAACTGAGGGGAAAAAAATGTTTTTATATATTTTTGGGGGATATTTATTATAGCAAAAAGTAAAAAATATTGAATTTTTTTCAAAATTGTTGCTCTATTTTTGTTTATAGCGCAAAAAATAAAAACCACAGAGGTGATCAAACACCACCAAAAGAAAGCTCTATTTGTGGGGGGGGGGATGCCAATTTTGTTTGGGAGCCACGTCGCACGACCGCGCAATTGTCAGTTAAAGCGACGCAGTGCCGAATCGCAAAAAGGGGCAAGGCCCTTAACCTGCATTTTGGTCCAGGTCTTAAGTGGTTAAGGACTGGCTGGCAAGGGTGCATATCTACAGCACTGAATTGGTGGTCCCTTAGATCTGGAAATGGCAGCAGCAATGGACCTGGATGCTGGACTTGGGTTAGTATAACTGGCTTCATCAAGAACAAAAAAAAAAAAATGTATCATTACAGGATGGGCTAGAGGGGTATCATATTTTGGAGTGCGGCTTTAAGTAGGGCAATCAGTAGTTCTAAATGTCAAACATGCTCATTAATACCCTCTAACTAGTTTTCTACATAGCCTGACTCTCTTCTAATCATGGCAAAAAAAGATGCTCACATTTGTTGCAGATCTTGCATTTATCAAGTGTTGTATAAAAAGCCCTCAAAGGGAAAGTTTAGCATCCAACTAACTGTGGACTTATAATCATTAAGGTTTGTTGCCTGTGTGTGTAGAATAAATAAGAGCTCAGAAAAAAAAAAGAAAAGACTGCACAGAGTGAGGACTCTCATTACTCATCAAAAGACACTAGAGTTTGTTTCATTTACTGGGAACAGACTGAACTCCCTGATTACAGCCGACATATGTAGACACTGTATGCAAAAAAAATATTAGTAATAAGACACTGTAGCATATTTTAGGGAAAAAAGGAAGACAGCATAGCAAGATGAAAAGCATTACCTTCTAACAAACATCTGAAATCACTCAAAAGTTACATTAAGAAGCGTACCGCTCATGTGGCAACACACATTTTTTTATTTTATTTTTTAAGTTCTGACACTTTAAACAACAAGCTTGACATGGTTTAAAGGGGTTGTAAAGGTTTGTTTTTTTATTTTTGAAATAGGTTCCTTTAAGCTAGTGCATTGTTGGTTCACTTACCTTTTTCCTTTGATTTTTTTTTTCATTGTCTGAATTTCTCACTTCCTGTTCCTCCTCAGTAAGCTTGCCCCATTATCTGTCTGGGGGTTAGTCAGCCAGAACAGCTTACTGAGGAAGAACAGGAAGTAAGATATTCAGACAAAGAAAACAAAAGAAAAAAAAACATTTAGAAGGGAAATCGAAGCAAAAGAGAAATAAACCAACAATGCACTAACTTAAAAGGAACCCATTTAGAAAATAAAAAACAAACCTTTACCACCCCTTTAAAGGCTGACTTATAGAATACTTCCTCTCCTGCTGTTCTATAATCTAATAAGCCAGGACATGTCAAACTGGAGTTACAAGACCACATGGTTTTTTTGTCATGACATCGCTTTCATGTTACTAGAGCTGAGACCCGAACAAAGCCGACCTTGCTTTGTTCGGGTCTTCGGCCAGCCTGCGGACATGCCGGCTGGTTGCTCGGGCCTCCCGGTGGGACAGAAGACCTGGAAGCTCACTGCTGTGCCGCATTGGTTGTTATTACAAGAAAGCTGACCATCTGCTCTAAAGAACAGTTTCGGGTGATACCTGAAGCTGTATGCATCAACCCGGTACAACCCCACCGGGGGGGGGCAGAAAAGTGGAGCTTCCACTTTTGGGTGCAACTCGCTTTAAGAATGACCACAAGTCCTGCAATCATGGCTCCGTTTGTGTACCGAGATAAGGAGTTCCCAGACCTTTTGACACCTTTCCCCATTACATTAAAGCAGAATTCTAGGTAGGGATGTCCCGATACCAATGGCCCCCGCTGCTGTCTCTAAGCCACTGAAAAAAAGCCTCTGTATGGGGAGGGGGACTGAATGCAGAAGGTTTTTTTTACCTTAAAGCAGAGAATGAATTAGGCTAAAAACCTTCTGCCTTTACAACCACTTTAAAACGGTGAATTTTTGCTGCAAAAGTTGTTTTTAATGTTATATTTTGATTGCCTATTTATTATCTTTGCCTGGAGTTCTGCTTTAAGTTATAGAACAGCAAGGGTTAGAATTGTTTTTTTTAAAAAATCAGGTTGAGTTTCTTTTACAACCATGTTTTAAAACCAAGGCTTGTTTTTTTTTTTCCCCCACTTTTAAATCTGTTCTGCTTTTTACCACTGTTCTACTCCATGTATCAAAGATTACTTGTACAGCGACTGGATGCTTACTTCCCATACACAGCACATGTAAAATTGTGTTTTTCCAGCAAGCCTCTGGACCTCCTGAATTTTATGAAGCTGAATGTAAATCAGGCCGCCACTAGCTGGGTATTTTATAAAGAAAGCGGAGGGTTTTCGGGGAAAAAGGGATCTTTTGGAATAAAAAAAAAAAAAAAAAACATTGCTTCAGCATGGCATCAGCTGAGGTAATGATGCAAAGTTTCTAACACAATGGCAAAATAATCCATGACAGATCTGGCGCACATACCATTGGTGGGCTGGCACAGAGAACAGGGTGGAAAGGCCAGCCACTAATTACTATATTTTATTTTATATATATATATATTTTTTTTTTCCTTGTGGCATGGGATGTGGAGCTGGACAGATCAGCGGGAGTGTGGAAAACAAATAGAATTTTTTTTAAGTATATGGGCCTTTTACACAAGCATTCCGTATGTCAGTTCTTCCTCCATCCGTTGGTGGATGAAAAATGGACATACATGTATGTGTATGGGCTAGCGGAAGTTAGCGGGTGATCATCTGCTGAAATGCGCCTCTATTAAGTTCAGTTTTTTGAGACAGAAGAAAATTCTACGTTTCTTCCGTTTAAAAAACGAACAGACGAAAAACAGATGTTATACGCTGACATCAGTTTTTCACCTAAAAACATGGGCGTTCAGTTTTTCAGTTCAGTATTGGATTAATAACAGAAGATATAGGAAGGCCTACCCAAGCTGAGCATGAACTTTGTGTTTCCTATTACTTATGACTATTTACCTGTGAGGAGGAATGCAAGGAACAGACACAACTGGAGCAGCTGCTCTTTTTTCAGCAAGGATTTTCCGAGCTTTCTTCATTTTGATCCTCGACTTGGCCTTTGCCTTTTTTACTTTTTCGGAGCTCCAAACTTTCCCTTCCTCTTCTTCCTCATCGTCTTCCTCCTCCCCCTCACTGTGGGAGAGGGCTGGGAGTTTGCACACAGACCCAGGAGGGGTATGGATGTCACAATATGCTGTTTTTCGGACACTAAAAGATGTTCCATTGGCACCCGTTTCCCGCACGGGTTCCATTTTCATGTAGAGGCCGGCCTGCTGTGCGCAGGTAACGTGGAAGGCAGTGTAACAGTTTGCTTTGTGGCACTGAATACAGGCTCCAGAGCCACGTTGTTTACAGATATAGCATGTGAGTTTCCACCGGGCAGGTGGGATGTGCTCAATGCTGTCTATAGGTTCCAGGAAGACTGTATTAGCAAAACAAACCTCGGGAATCCAAAGAGCACAAACTACATGAGCCCAGCGCCCATCGTCTGTCTGTTTAAATGCCCCTCCCTTGTTTGGGCACAGAGCACAGTCTACTGCTCTTGAAGGGGACTGAAGACACCTTCTGCAAAGCCACTGCCCCTCCGGTATGTAAGGAACCCCATAGCACTCCTGGTGCACAGCCAAGTTACACATATCACAGAATAATATCACGTTGCTGTTCTGACATTCCCCATCGTTGCAAATACAGCACACAGCGTCCTCATCTATTAACGCGTTTGGATCCCCTTTATTATGGCTTTCGAAGTAGGACTCCTTCTCCAGCCGGTCCATTAGGTATTCAAATGTCTCCTGTGGGATGCAATTGAGGCTCTCAGTCTTTCGTCGTTCGTTCATGAAATCCAGCCAGATGTAGTCCTCTTCATCCATATCATACTCCACTTCTTCATCCATTTCTTCTGCAGACTTTTCAATGTACCTTAAAAGGCAGGTGGGGAAAATTAGACAGGAGTAAATGCACAATTTTTTTTCAGCAGATTATTGGTAATCAGGAAAAGCAATCATGCCACAGAAGTCTATTACTGGAATCAGAGCTTTCCACCTTGGTTGACTTTATTAGCATCAAAAATCAAAGTCGACCTAAAGTTTTTGTAAAAGCTGAAGGTTTACCTTTATGCCTTCTATGCATGAAGGTAAAAAAACCTTCAGTGTGCAGCTCCCCCATCAGCCCCCTTAAAACTTACCTAAGCCCCCTCTCGATCCAGTGATGTGCAGGAGAGCCTCAGCTCTCGTTGGCCATTGGCTCACACTGGCTGTAATCGACAGCAATCAGGAGAGAGTGGAGGTGGGATCGGGAGAATGGAATGGACAGACAGAGCAGTTGCTTGGGAGCCCACTATAGCAAGCTGCAGGGACAGGGACAGAGAATTCCTACAGGTATGAACTACAGACTGACAGGTCCGTCAGCCTACCAAGTCTGAAGAAGATGCTTTCGAAACACATTGCTGCCCACCTACGTCAGCATGCCCTCTGCAGTGACGTCACATCTGGCCCAATGCTGGTTACGGCAGCAATCGGCCGCCTCCTGCTGTCCGGGCACCCAGCCAGTGCACCAGGCTGCCACGAATACCAGATAGCCTAGAGAAACTGCGGGACCGACGACCCTCTATCCACTGTGCCTATATTACTCTGCGAGTTGCTAATTGTCTAGTAACTATTAAAGTGTTTACTTTAATACTGCACTTAGTCTGGTGCCCTTCTGTCCCTGTTTTTCACTATTCATCTGCCTTACTCTAAGGGTGCTGCTTTACCAATTACCTATAGATTTTTTTATGGACTTTTAATAGACTTATTTCTTATAATATGATGTTCCGTTTCATCTGTGACACATCTCTCTACTGACACTTTTTTACTTTAACTCCCAGTAGTGATGCTACCCAACTGTTGATGAGAGAGTTTGCTTCTGGATGGACATATAGGGGTATTGAATATAATCACAGCATCGATGCATTCCGATTCAGACGCTCACGATGCTGCGAGTTGGCCAAATTGATTTCTGATGACGTCATCTGTCGCTCCGTGTGGTGCTCTGCCTCTCCAGGAGAAACACAGAGCCAGCATGGTGGATAAAGTTCCCTCCCCTTCACTGAAGCAGAAAGTCAGCTGACATTACATTGCATGGGGGAGGAGCTCAAGGAGACCCAACATCATGAGCAGCATGGAGGAGGGGAAATCCACTGACACCAAGGCCCCTTTCACACTGGGGAGGGAGGTGCCGCTATACCGTCGGAATTGTGGTGGTATTAGGCCACTAGCAGTGTAGTTTTAACCCCCGCTAGCAGCCGAAAAAGGGTTAATACCGCTGGCAATGCGCCTCTGCGGAGGCGCATTGCCGGCGGTATAGCCGCGGTTTCCCATTGCTTTCAATGGGCAGGAGCGGTGGAGGAGCATTCAACACAACGCTCCTCTCACCGCTCCAAAGATGCTGCTAGCAGCACTTTTGGAGCGGTCCTGATCCTCAGGCTTTCACACTGGAGAAACAGCAGCCGCTGTTTAGGGTCGGTTTGAAGGTGCTATTTTTAGCGCAATATCGCCTGCAAACAGCCCCAGTGTGAAAGGGATCTAAGAGATGGTGAGTGCCAGTGTCACTGATCCCATTCCTCTACCCGATTCCATCCATCCCTCTGATCCCACCATCCCCGTGCCTGATCCCACCCATCCCTCTCTGCCTCTGATCCCACCCATCCCTCTCTGCCTCTGATCCCACCCATCCCTCTCTGCCTCGGATCCCACCCATCCCTCTCTGCCTCGGATCCCACCCATTCCTCTCTGCCTCTGATCCCACCCATCCCTCTCTGCCTCTGATCCCACCCATCCCTCTCTGCCTCTGATCCCACCCATCCCTCTCTGCCTCTGAAGAAAAATTGTGTTGTTCTGACTGCTTGAATTTTTGGATAAAAAAGTATTTAACCATGCGCAGTAATCGTAAAAAAAAAAAACACAACAAGTTATGTTGCTCAAAATGCAGTGAATAAAAAAAGTCAACACCATGGATTTGTTGTCAGGCAGGGACGTGTGAATCTAAGACTGCCTAAACAGTTATAACTTATTTGCCAGCAGTAGGGATGAGCTCCGGCGTGTTCGCACAGTCCACGTGCAGAGCCCGCCAGGAAGTCTGCACGGCGCTGCGCTAATGACAAGCAGGGAGACATTGTCCCGATGTTCGGCTGCAGAGATCGGGAAATGTCTCCCTGCATGTGGTTAGCGCAGCGCCGTGCAGACTTCCTGGCGGGCTCTGCACGTGGACCGTGCGAACACGCGGGAGCTCATCCCTAGCCAGCAGTTACCCTATAAATCTAATTTAAAGCAGTATTAAATCCAAAAGCAGAGGTATATTATATTGCAGCCTACCAATTCTTAGATGTGATGGCTGCATTTGTTTTCTTTTTAGGCTTACTTCGATATTCATCTAGTGATCTGGCTAGTAAGTGTGTTATTTTTAAAAAGAACAAGCTCTCTTCCAGTTACAGGGATGAGACAAACCATATTCCACTGCCAGGGGTGCTTACAAAAGTTCAGCTTTTATTTATTTATGCAAAACCTTTATCCCAAAAAGGAAAAAAATTGTTTGCTGTAACCGATTATAAAGTGTGATCTGAAATGTGGCTACAATTTGTTAGCGTGTTTCAAATCTACTAGTACATTTAACACTTACTCCCACCCAGAATGGCAAAGTTGCTCTCTGCTGTGCCCCCTGTTCTCTTTCATCCAGAATGTAGGCACTCCAATACAGGAGGAGGTATGTTACCGGCCAAATCACCAGGTGAAAACAGAGGGCAAAAAAGCCTAAAAACAAAAGCCTGATGCAGACACCACATCTAATGTTTGTTAAGCTGCAATATATTACATAGGAATGCACGGATACCCTTTTTCTATTTTTCTTTAACAGCAAGTACAAGTACTAATACTTTCGGTCAAGTATTCACCGATACCAAGTACCGATACTTTGCGGTGTGATTTGCGCCCATACAAAATGAATGGGAGCAAAAATCACACTGCAAAGAATCACATGCAATTTGAATAGGAATGTGGTGCAATTCCTGTCCGAAACGCATGAGGTTTCCCCACCGCTCCTGTGTGAACACAGCGAAACGCATGAGGTTTCCCCACCGCTCCTGTGTGAACACAGCGAAACGCATGAGGTTTCCCCACCGCTCCTGTGTGAACACAGGCTTGTCATAATGATTTCATTCTGGGTTCACACAGGAGCAGTGCGGGAAACCGTCAGCCAATTCAAGCAGGAATCACACCACATTCCTGTTCAAATTGCATGGAATTTTTTGCAGTGCGATGCAAATCGCACTGCAAAGTATCAGTATCGGGAGCATTTTTACGAGTACTTGTGAAAATATTCGTTATCGGTGCATCCCTAGCATTACATTTTTGGTTTTGGTGTTAATAATCTTGATTCTCTTGAAACCAGGTGCAGGATGATGCATCTTCAGAAATATTACCATTCTTCTCCCAACCCCCTAATAATCATAACCTAAAATAAACCTTAAAGTGTACCTCTAGACCAGGCATGTCCAAAGTCCGGCCTGCGGGCCAATTGCGGCCCTTGTTCCGGTTTAATGTGGCCCCCCCTCCTGGCAATTTGTATATGTGTGTGTGTATATATATATATATATATATATATATATATATAATCTTTTGCGGCCCCCCGGGCCACTAAAGATATATACTGTATTCATCGGCGCTACCTCAGAGGGGACAGAATGAGCGCCATAAGATTACATACAGGAGAAACTCCTGTTTACTCTGTACTGTACTAGAAAGTCCAGTCTCCTGGGCTGCCATTGGATGAAATTCTGTCTATCATAGGAGGCGGGACTTTGTATTAAAGAGGCCGCCGAGCAAACAGGAGATTCTCCTGTATGTAATCTGTTGGCGCTCGTCCCACCACCCCCCTGTCCCCTCCGAGGCTGCAGATGGATCAGGCTGCACTGACGGCAATGGAGAGGCTGCATTCATGGCAATGGGGAGGCTGCATTCATGGGCACTGACCCTTATTTTGCTTCACAGTTCTTTTATTTAAAATATATATTTTTTTTCCTGAAACTTCCCTCTTAAAGTGAAGGTGCGTGTTATACACCAATAATAATAATAATAATAATGTTTACACTTATATAGCGCCAATTACAGCGTTGCCGCTGTGTCCAAGCGCTGATAATGGTTGTCATTATTACCCAACTCAATGGTACTCATTTTACCGACCTCGGAAGGATGAAAGGCTGAGTGGACCCTGCAACCCCTTGGGACACAGGCAATCACAGATTGCTGCAAAGGAGCATTAGCCCCCTGCGCTATCAAATACGGTATATCCCAATAACATGCCCAAACTCATCCTTAGCCCTGAGCGGCGCCAGGGGATTTGTTGGGGCCACAATAGCGAGAGAATTCTTGTTGAGTAGTGCTCTGACAAACACACTTGGACCAAATTTTTAATGGTTCAAAGAATGTCAGGCAAAATGGTCGGCCCTCACGCATGTTCACTTCATCAAATCTAGCCCTCTTTGAAAAAAGTTTGGACACCCCTGCTCTAGACAAATCCTTTTTTTGTTTCAAGTTCTAAGCCAGCTGGTTACTTGGATGTTTTGCACGTACCTGTAATAAGAGGATGGCCGAGCAGGAGCATCTGGTACTTCACTGTCCAGCTCCCGGTAAACCACTTCGGGGAGCTTTGGTGTGGTGCCCGCAGATGGCGTGTGATGATGATGGTGGTTTGAGTCCTTCCTCTTTTCCTTGTTCTTATGCTTTCCAGACTTAGGAGTTGCAGTAGGGGTTTCATTATTTTCCTTATTGCTCCCATTCTCAGGTGCTTCCTCAGGAACATCATCATCTTCAGAAACAACATCCAGATTGTCAAAGATGCTGATGCGATGGACCTTTCCGTGTAGCTCTACTTCAACCAGTCGCTGGGCCTGAGCGTAGGTCATCACCTCACGACTTGGCGACTGGGACAGTTCAGAGTTACTAGGTGACTGCTTATTAGCGGAGCGAGGCTGTCGTCCTTTCTTCTTCGACCTGCGGATGGGTGTCTGCTGCTGAAGCGGAGGGTTATCATGGTCATAGTGATAGAGGTGGTACTCAATCCCACTGTAGCTTTTATAGATTTTCCGACAGGTCACTACAGGACATTCATAAGGCGGTTTTGTGGCCCTCAAGTTGTGACAATATGTCTTCACATCAAAATCCACACCCATTCTGTTACATCTGCAACGAATAACATAGGACAACAGGGAGCATTAGAAGGTGAATACTGGATCACACAACTGAATTCAATAGAGCTGCTGCGCCATTTTTCTGGCGTTAATACCTCTTGTTAATGTTTTGCGCCAAATTCACAAGGCATCTGCAACACTTTTGGTTTGGAAAGCGACTTGTACACCAACTGTAGAGAGTTCTGCAAAGTGCCACTTCTGAAAACTGTTACTTTAAAGGGCCCTTTGTGCATCAATTACTTTACTTCTCACGCTGACCTTGCAGTACAATGGAGGGAAAAATGGATGTACATTTCCATCCGCTTTATGCGCGATTTAATGTGCGTTGACCTGTTTTAGCGCACTTGTTAAATGCAGGTCAACACACAGGCACAACTACAATACCTCACTGATGTGCGTTGCATTCAGGGTTCATTTCGTCTGTGAAAATATTTTAGTCAACAAAAACTCACACTATTTTGTTCAACTAAAGTACGACTAAAACAGCATTTTAGTCAAAAGACTAGGACCAAAACGAAATCAAGATTTGACGTCAAAATTAACATTGCTTATATACCACAATGGCTTTATCTGTGTCTGTAGTGCATGTTCAAACCTTAATACTATAAATAATAACATGTTATTCGATTTTTTAAGAGTTTGGAAATTATGGAGAAATGCTTAAATATATATATATAGATTTTTTTTTAGCTTTTAATTTTAAAAAGGTAAAGAGATTTGAGGTCTTTCTGACTTTGAACCTGTCATCATTTCTATTACAAGGGATGTTTACATTGCTTGTAATAGGAATAAAAGCACCAATTTTTTTTTTTTTTTTTTTTTTTTATAAAAAAGGGATTAAAAGGGACAGTGTAAAAATAAGATAAAGAAAAACATTAAACAAATACATTTAAAGTGGAGGTTCACCCAAAAACGTAATTTTTAACATTAGATTGAGGCTCATTTTGTCTAGGGGAATCGGGTGTTTTTTTTTTTAAATCTAAGCAGTACTTAACGTTTTAGAGATAAATCTTCTCCGCCGCTCCCGGGTATGGGTCTTCGGGACTGGGCTTTCCTATTTGATTGACAGGCTTCTGACGGTCGCATACATCGCGTCACGATTTTCCGAAAGTAGCCGAACGTCGGTGCGCAGGCTTCTTTCGGCTACTCATGACGCGATGGATGCGACCGTCGGAAGTCTGTCGGAGGAATGTCAATCAAATAGGAACGCCCAGTCCCGCAGCCCATACCCGGAAGCGCCGGAGAAGATCGCTCTCTAAAACGGTAAGTACGGCTTAGATTTAAAAAAAACAAACGCCCGATTCCCCTTCACAAAATGAGCCTCCATCTAATGTTAAAAATTGTTTTTCGGGTGATCTCCCGCTTTAACTCCTCCGTGCTCCCACACAGAAGTGAACGCATACGCAAGTCACGCACGCATATGTAAACGGTATTTCGCTCCACACGTGAGGTATCGCCTCGAACATTAGAGCGAGAGCAATAATTCTAATGCTAAATCTCCTCTGTAACGCTAGACAGGTAACCTGTAAAGGTGTTTAAAAGCGTTGTCTACGGAGATTTATTAGGTACCGTAGTTTGTCGCTATTCCACGAGCGCATGCAATTATTTTAAAGCGTGACATGTTAGGTATCTAGTTACTCAGCGTAACATCATCTTTCACATTATACAAAAAAAAGTTGGGGTAAATATTGTGTTCTTTTAAAATTCATTAAAGTGTATTTTTTCCCCCAACATTTTTTTGCAAAACCACTGCACAAATACCTAGTGACATAAAAAAAATTGCAATGATCGCCGATTTATTCTCTAGGGCAGTGGTCTCCAAACTGTGGCCGTTCTTCCCTCTCGTAAAAGGCACTATTCACCTCACTGACACCAATTATGGGGCATTTTCTTTCCCACTGACAGGACACTATTAATCTCCTTATTCCCACTAACACCTAGACATTATCTACTCTTGCTGGCCACAGCCTGCCCCCCCCCCCCCCTAAAATTTGAAGGACAGTAAACCGTCCCTTTGTCTAAAAAGTTTAGAGACCCCTGCTGCTCGAGGATCTTTGCAAAAAAAAAAATATTGATATATACAAGAGCTGCACGATTAATCATTAAAGAATCAAGATCACGATTCTACCCCTCTCCCGATCTTAAAAAAGCATTTCCTCTATTCAGTGCAGAGTTCTCTGCTCAAGTTGAAAGCTGTCAATAAAAAAAAAAAAAAAAAAAACAGGCAGCCTGCCAAATGTCTCACAACATCGCTAAAGAGAAACATTGTAACATTTAGTTCTTGTAGATCAAGAAGGAAGAACTGCGGTCTGTAAATGAGGAAAGTTTAACCACTTTAAGCCTAGGTTCACACTGCTGCGAATTCAAAATCGCGGTAAAATGCGCGATTTTACCGCGATTTCGCGGCCGCGATTTTGGCCGCAATTTAATGTAAATCGCGGCCCGAAATCGCAAAAAGTAGTACAGGAACTACTTTTTGAAATCGCAGATGCGGCGTCGCACTGATTAGGACAGTGCAATTGCCGACAATTGCCACCGATTTGAGATGCGATTTGACATGTCAAATCGCATCTCCAATCGTTCCAAATCGTACCCAGTGTGTAAATCAGGGCACAGAGTAAACCTTTGTTGACATTTGTTGCTTACAAGTTAAAATCAGTATTTTTTGCTAGAAAATGACCCAAACACACATACATACATACATAATTTTAGCAGAGACCCTAGAGAATAAAATAGCAGTTGTTGCAATATTTTATGTCACACTGTATTTGCGCACCAGTCTTTCAAACGCAATTTTTTGGGGGGAAAAGACCCCTTTCAGACTGGGGCAGTGCCAGTGTAGTGTCACATTCTGCTGCTTATCGTAGAATGCTGCGGAAGTCAAGTGGCGGCCAACTGCGCATGCGCAATGCGTTCCAAACGCAAGTGCGATGCGTTCCAATAGATTTACGACAGTACACACCAGCAAACCCGGCATTCAGGGCGACGTGGAATTAGAGGAAAGTCTTTTTTTAACATCCTCCAATCCACGGGGATGTTAAGGAAAGAGCCTGGATGCCGACCGAGGTTTCACTGGTGTGTACTGTCGTGAATCTATTGGAACGCATCGCACTTGCGTTTGGAACGCATCGCACATGCTTAGTTGGCCGCCACGTGACTTCCACAGCATTCTACGATAGGCAGCAGAATGTGACAATACACCGGCATTAGGGGTAAAGTGCCGCTAGTTTTAGTTGTGCCTTACCCCTGTTATAGAGGTGCTTTTCAGCCGCTAGCAGGGAGTTTAATCCCCACTAGCAGCCAAGGAAAAAGTTCAAAGCGCCCATGTTGTGCCGCTGCCGAAGCGCTGTTCAGGTGCTTCAGCAGCGCTGCCCATTCATTTTCATGGGCAGGATGTTTTGGGAGCGCTGTATACACCGCTCCCGAACCGCCACAAAGATGCCAATTGCAGGATATTATAAATATATATATATATATTAATATTTCTAGCAAAATATACTAAATTTTTACTTTTAAACAAAAAGTTCCAGAAAAAGCCAGGTCTTCAAGTGGAAGTGATTAAAGGGTTGTAAACCATCATGTTGTTTCACGTTAATGCATCCTATGCATTAAGGTGAAAAAAAACACCTTGCAGTGTCCAGCACCCCCAAGCCCATTTTACTTACCTGAGCCCCGAATTTACATGGGCGCGATCCCGCTGTCATTCTTTCCACAGAGTCTCGGCTTTGACTGGATAGATTGATAGCAGCGCAGCCATTGGCTCCCCGCTGCTGTCAATCAAACCCAATGATGCGGGGGCCCGGGGCCGAGTCTTACACTCGCTATCTATGGACGCCGAGTGTATGACTCAGTAGCGGGCTGCAAAGTAACTCACTCGGGGAGCGCTTCTCCTAGTGGGTTTTCTAATACGGGGAGGAGCCGCCGAGGGACCCCAGAAGAGGAGGATCGGGGTCACTCTGTGCAAAACGAGCTGCACAGTGGAGGCAAGTATGAAATGTTTGTTTGTTTTTTTAAACAAAGCTTTAGTATCACTTTAAAGGGGTTCTAAAGGTACAATTTTTTTTCCCTAAATAGCTTCCTTTACCTTAGTGCAGTCCTCCTTCACTTACCTCATCCTTCCATTTTGCTTTTAAATGTCCTTATTTCTTCTGAGAAATCCTCACTTCCTGTTCTTCTGTCTGTAACTCCACACAGTAATGCAAGGCTTTCTCCCTGGTGTGGAGTGTCGTGCTCGCCCCCCTCTCTTGGACTACAGGAGAGTCAGGACGCTCTCTACGTTTCAGATAGAGAAAGGAGCTGTGTGTTAGTGGGTGTCCTGACTCTTCAGTAGTCCAAGGGAGGGGGCGAGCACGACACTCCACACCAGGGAGAAAGCCTCACATTACTGTGTGAAGTTACAGACAGAAGAACAGGAAGTGAGTATTTCTCAGAAGAAATAAGGACATTTAAAAGCAAAATGGAAGGATGAGGTAAGTGAAGGAGGACTGCACTAAGGTAAAGGAAGCTATTTAGGGAAAGAAAAAAAAAAATTGTACCTTTACAACCCCTTTAGGCTGCATTCACACTGTAACGCCGCGTACGTAGCGTATTTTGCCGCTATTCGTTTAATTTTTTTTTTTTTAACAAGACATTTACATCGATGTCTATGCCCGAAAGCCGCCTGAAAAAAGGGTCCGGGACTTGTTTTCAGGCGGCAGGCGTATAGGGCGTTTCGGCGTGAGATGTGAACCATCTCATAGACATCAACGCAAATTCGCCCCTCCAGCGGCACGAGCGTCGCGCTTCAGGCGTTTTGTCGCCTAGGTGTGAATGGAGCCTTAATTTGCAAGGATTTCCTCTCACTTCCTGTTTGGCTTTCAGACAGGAAATGAAGGGAAATCTATGCAATGAGACACAGGTGGCGCAAAAAAATAAATAAAAAGTCTGACAGGGGCCAGACCCTCCCATACTTTATCCAAATGAAAAAAAAAAAAGTTCCGCCCATAGTTCTACTTTAAATAGCGGATGTGCATGGATTATTTCTGGAGAATACAGATGTGGGTTTAGTAGCAGTGACCGGCAAGCAGTATACAGATCAGCAGTCCCCTCCGCTCCTGGCTCAGGTCAATGAAACAGAATGGAAACCACAGGCAGCCAGGCACCTGGCATTTCCATGGAAGCCAGGCACCTGGCATTCTCACACCTGCCATGGCAGCCAGGCACCTGGCATTCTCACACCTGCCATGGCAGCCCCCCCTATGTGCCGCATGACAGGTGTCCCCCCCATAACACAGAGTGCATTGTTTACATTCAGCAGACCCCCTCCCTATAGGAACCCCCCTTGCAGCCGCCTCTATAGATAGGGAAGAGGTCAGGTCTCCCCTCCCCGGGCTCTCCAGGCCTCCCTCCCCGGGCTCTCCAGGCCTCCCTCTCCGGACTCTCAGGCCTCCCCATGTGCACTCACCAGGCTGTGGAAGAGGCGGCGGTGGCGGCTCATGTCTGGCCGAGGGGGGAGAAATGGGAGGACTAGGCCTCAAAGCCTGCGCCGCCTCCTGCCAGCCGCGCCCGGGAAAAAGCTGCTCGGCTCCTGCGGCCTCCCTCTTCAGCCTTCCCCACGCCCGAGGCTCCTGCGCGACAGACAGGCAGCGGGGCGGGGGAGGAGGCCCGGGAAAACGGCTTTCCGAACCGCGGGGAACAATGGAGTCTCCTGAGGGGGAGCTGCGGCCCTGCCCGTGTAAAGTCAGCTGCCGCACATTCGCCACAGCCCCCCTCCCACCCCGCCGCGGAAAAAATACCGGAGCCTCGGCTTCTTCACCGGGCACTCACCCCCGAGCCCTTACCGACAGTCCCCCCTCAGACTTCGCTCTTTGAGATTTTTTTTTTCCGGCAGCCGGACAGCATGTGCCGAATCTGCAGCCGCCTACGGTCTGTGGGAAGATCCTGGCGGGCGACGGGGGTCCCTTAGGGGTTTCCAGGGCAACGACAATGGCTCTATAATAATGTGTGTGAATACGATTGTTTTGTTTTTATTCTATATATTTTTCCTAATAAATCATATTTTAAGCTGCACTGTGCTATTTATTGTTATGGCGGGGAATGGGGCCGGCGTGAGGAGGATGGCTAATGTCACAATCCCCCTTTTGGGGTCCCCAGTGCATGGAGATGGGGAGCAAGTTTGTAAACTTTCCCTCCTAATACACAACAGGATGCCCATGGGCACTGGAGGGGGGTCAGGGGCAGCGGGCTAGGCCCAACTGTCCTTGGGTACCCAGCCCGGCCTCAAGTGAGCCCTCATTTACACCGTACCTTAAAAAAAGTATGCACACCCCAAACGTAAATGTATTTTATTGGGATTTTATGCGATGGACCAACACAAAGTGGCACATAATTGTGAAGTGGGAGGAAAATGATAAATGTTTTTTAAATAATTTTACAAATAAATATGTGAAAAGTGTGGCGTGTATTTGTATTCAGCCCCCTTTACTCTGATACTCATAACTAAAATCTAGTGGAAACAATTGCCTTCAGAAGTCACCTTAATAGTCTACCTGGGTGTAATTTAATCTCAGTCAGTGCCGGTGCATCCATAAAGGGCGCCGCCCCCTCTCTCTTGGCCAGGCCTGTCGCGACAAGGCAAGCAAACCAAGCAATTGCTTGGGGCCCCAAGCAGGGCCCTTGCCGTGCTTCCTATAAATGCTGCAGCCGCCTGAGCGCTCTATAGAGAGCCTCAGGCAGCTGCAGCACTGCTGCCTCTCTCGTCACTTCTTCCCCTTCTCTGTAGCTTGGCTGAGCTCCTCTTCCTTCCTCCTGTCAGGCGGTACAGGAGATTCAGTTTCCTGTTCCCGGCCGGACTGACAGGAAGTGCACACTGAGTGCTTACGTCACTTCCTTTCAGTCCGGCCGGGAACAGGAAACTGAATCTCCTGCCGCGCGGTACGGTGGGGTGGGGGTGTAAAAAGAACATAGGGAGGGTGGGTGGGTTGGGGGGCCTCCATATCCATTTTGCTTGGGGCCCCCAAATTCCTTCAAACGGCCCTGCTCCTGGCACCGCTCTAATAGGCGCCCAAAACAGACCAGCCTGGGCATTATTCGACGGTGGACTCGTACCGACAGAATACCATTAGGTAGATTCAGAAAGAGTTAGGCCGGCTTATCAGTAGATAAGCCGACCTAACTCAGAATCTACGCCGACTTATGTTTAAGTGTATTCTCAAACAGAGATACGCTTAAACATATCTAAGATACGACGGCTTGCGCCGCCCTATCTTAGGTTCCAATATTGAGGCTGGCCGCTAGGTGGCGCTTCCATTGCGGTCGGCGTAGAATATGTAAATTAGTAGATACGCCGATTCACGAACGTACGCCCGGCCGCCGCAGTACTTTTACGCCATTTCCGTAAGGCATTATCAGGCCTAAAGTTATTCCATCTAATAGATGGAATAGTAATGTTAAAGTCTGGCCGCCGTTCCCGCTTCAAAATTTTTCAATAGGCCCGTGCGGCGTACTTAGCCGCAATGCACACTGGGAAATGTAGTGGCCCGGCGCATGCGCAGTTAAAAAAAAACGTAAGGTCACGCTCCATTAACATAAAACACGCCTCCTTACACACATTTGAATTAGGCGCCCTTACGCCCGCCCGCTTTAGGCTACAACGCCGTAACTTAGCAGGCAAGTACTTTGAGAATCAAGTACTTGCCTAGCTAACTTACGGCGGCGTAGCCTAAACACGCTAAGCTACGCCGCTGCAACTTTGCACCATTCTCTCTGAATCTAGCTACATGTCTGTTACTGGTCCCCTGACTGGCTGAAACGTCAGGCGCTGTGATTGGACGCCTGAGAGAGGACGGAAGAAGACATGGAGGACGTGCAGGAGACCGCTGGTGACACGCTCCGAGATAGGTAAGTGCCGGGCAGCATATGATGGGGCACAGTAGCGGCAATTAACAGCCTTACTTTATGTTGGTGATTCACCTGGTGAAGGATACCATTTGGAGTTCACAGCACCCAACACTTTATTCAGCATATGTTTCAAGGAATTGGACTTGTTAATTTATTTTGCCGACTTTTTTTTTTTTTTGGACTTTACCATTCATCCATGTTTATATTATGTTCACTTAGCGCAACTTATTTTGTATTCTATGTTTGTTTGTGTATATTTCTCATTTTTTTTTGTTGCTGCTTATCTGTTTGCACTTTATAAACAAGCATAGTATTTTTGTTATTAAATTCCCCCTTGCACCCTCTGTTGGAACAGGTGGTGTATGCTGATTGGGAACATCCTGACAGGATTTTTGTTCCTCCTAAGAGGTTTTCGCTTTTATTTCCCATGAAGGAAATGGAGCATGCCAGCCATAGCTGCAGCCGTCTCTTCTTTAAACAAGAACTTAAAGGGGTTGTAAAGGTAATTTTTTTTCCCCCTAAACAGCTTCCTTTACCTTATTGCAGTCCTCCTTCACTTACCTCATCCTTCCATTTTGCTTTTAAATGTCCTTATTTCTTCTGAGAAATCCTCACTTCCTGTTCTTCTGTCTGTAACTACACACAGTGTGGAGAAAGCCTCTTGAGGGGGGAGGGGGCGAGCAGGCAAGTCAGGACGCTCTCTACTTTGCAGATAGAGAAAGGAGCTGTGTGTTAGTGGGCGTCCTGACACTCCTGCTCACCCCCTCAAGAGGCTTTCTCCACACCAGGGAGAAAGCCTCGCATTACTGTGTGTAGTTACAGACAGAAGAACAGGAAGTGAGGATTTCTCAGAAGAAATAAGGACATTTAAAAGCAAAATGGAAGGATGAGGTAAGTGAAGGAGGACTGCACTAAGGTAAAGGAAGCTATTTTGGGAAAATTTTTACCTTTACAACCCCTTAACTTGTCCGGTAGATAATGCACAGGGCCTGAAGGACCCTGCTGGCAAGAAATTGGAGTCAGTATTAAAGGCTTCCTTTTCTTTGGCCAGTTCAGCTATTCAGCCAGCTGTTGCAGCAGTTGGTATTTGCCAGTCCATAAAGTATCAGGTCAAACAGCGCAAGCACAGAGTCTCCCTTAACCCTGTTTTCTGGGGTCCCTCGGCGGCTGTCTCGGCTCGCATGGTGGAAAGCTTTTGCGAGCGCGCTCCCGTGATACAGCGGCGGGCATAGCCGCCGACTTTATCACTCTGCCCCGCCTCCCGGTGCGCCGCGTCATCTGCTGTGATTGACAGCAGCGCCAGCCAATGGCTGCGCTGCTATCAATCCGTCTAGCCTAGCCAATCAACGGCCAGGCTGGGAACCGAAGATGATCACATGGACACGCACGGAACTTTTGAGGGGTCAGGTAAGTAAAAACAGGGATTCGGGGGGAGGGGGGGGGTGGTACCGTCGGATGTTTTTTCACCTTAATGCATAGGATGCATTAAGGTGAAAAAACATTTACCTTTACAACCCCTTTAAGAACTGGTCAGCCGAGCTTTCTTTTAGGAAGTTATTGGCAGGTTTCCCCTTTCAGGGGGACCGTTTATTTGGCGATCATCTGTACAAATATATCCAATAGATTTCTGTCGGGAAGAGTTCACTATTTCCTGTGAAGAAAAGCACCAGGCGTCCCTCGTTTAAAACTTCAGGGACTGCTTCCTCAAATGTCTAGGCGCCAAGGCAGTTCCGCCATCAACAGGGCGCTAGAGCTAGAGTCAAACACCAAGGCCAGGGCCAGAAAAAGCCCTGGGTCCAAAATTCTTCTAAATCCAGCACCAAGCTAGAGGTTCCTGTATCCAAAAAAGGCACAGGGTTTTACTCAAACCTGTTTACAGTTAAAGCACACACAGGGACACCAGGCCCATTTTGGAACTAAGATCACTGAACCAGTATCTACGATCCAATCATTTTGGATGGAGTCTGTCCACTCAGTAGTAGCCTCACTCCAGATGGGAGACTTTCTAGCCTCCATCGATTATAAGGGACGCGTATTTACACGTACCTTTCTTTCAACCTCATCAGAGGTTCCTGCGATTCGCAGTAGAGGAACGTCATTTTCAGTTTGTGGCTCTAACCTTCTGGCTTGTTACAGCTCCCTGGGTGTTCACAAAAGTCCTAGCACCAGTACTGGGTCTTTTTAGGGCCCAAGGGACATATTCTGTAAATGGGTGGTGTAACGGAATGGCCCGTGATACCCAGAGACTTTTAAAGGATGCGGGGTACTCCTGTGCCAGCTTCACCAATGACTCTAGGGTCATCCTATGTCCATTAGGGGCATAGGATGACTGAGAACTGATATCTCGGATTACATGAGATGGGACATTAATGATAATTCATGTATTGCAGGAAATCTTGAAATATTACAATTGTTAATTCTGACCCCAACAGGTCAATAGGACAGTGATTCATTCAATGTGGTACATAGACTGTTGAGGTGTTAATTGAGTCTGGCTCCTAAGATATTTCATTGTGCTATGCTAACTAGCCCTGTATTGTGTGAAAGTTCTATTAATGCTAATATGTGTTGTGAGTTAACACACTCCAAAAGTCCTGATGCCTGACTTGTCAGCTATAGTAATTGATTCATGTAGATTCGGTGCCAGAGAGTCTGTCTGGGATGTGAATTGAGGGGGACTCGTTAAGCACCCATTGTGTGATGTTTTGGGTGGAGTGTTTCATTGTCCCTGTGATTACTGCAGCATGCTTTCTAACTGTATTCAAATCTGAGAGTTTACCATTAAAGCACTCATTTGTTTTGGAACCAGAAACAGAACTGTGTGTCTTGTTTGTCTGGGGAATTCCAATGGATCGTGTCTGCTGGATTGTTGGAGTGTCGAATAAGCTGTCTTGGGTTGGTGGAATGGAATATCGTAAACGGTGTTAACCCCTGACCGTTACAGGTGGCTATTGCAGGATTCAGTCTTTTTGTATTTTGGTCAAAAAACGCATAATCTGGACACTCCCCGAGAAAGATTTCCTTTTCTGCTTTAGGCCACAAACCTTCGGTAATAGAATGTTTTCTTCCAAACTCTCCATTGAAATAAAAAATAAAAATAAAAACTCAGGTATAAGGCACTTTACTTTACCATTATTTTAAATACAATTTTATGTTTTTGCCTAGAGTTCCCCTTTGAACCAACTTTTTTTGTCACCAGGGTGGCCCAGTTTTAAAGCCCAACTTCAAATAGACAAACAAGCAGAATTTTACGCACATCTGTACACAGATACATGTACACTGCTCCGGGCTGTGTTTGAAGGTAAACATGATTATGCAAAATGTTGATAGATAAGATTTAAATCCCATATCACATTTCTCGGTGCTGGAGAGAATATCCGCTAAACGCAAATTAGAGGACGACAAGCAGCGGAGAATTATGGGAGGTGCAGAACACACTCAATTACTGCAATCAGCGAGATTAGGAAGGAGATAGTGGATGACGATGTGTTCTGGATCCTTCAGGGACGTTTTTTACACTAAGATGCTCTTCAATAATGCTCTAGTTACTAGATAGATAGATAACAAGCTCTTCTCTGCTCCGATTTTATATTTACCGATTGCCATTCTGGGATAGCAAATAAAGGGTACAACATGTTCACCTTGTAAAAAAAAATAGGGCTGTTACTGATTAAAATATTTGTGTTCGATTAATTTTTTTTTTTTTTAATCGATGAATCGACTAATTTCGATTAATTATAACGCACATACTACTTTTAGCTGATCTCCTTGCATTGCAACTCTGCAATCGTCAGTGGTAAATGTGGTATACACTATATACAATCACCTGATGCTAGTAAGAGAAAAAAATCTCCTGTCAGCGGCATCTTTGGAGCGGTGAGAGGAGCGGCATGTATACAGCGGGAAACTGCGGCAATACCGCCCGCAATGCGCCTCTATAGAGGCGCATTGCGGGCGGTATTAACCCTTTATCGGCCGCTAGCGGGGGTTAATACCGCACCGCTAGCGGCCGATTCCCATGGCAATCCCGGCGGTATAGCGCCGCTATTTTTAGCGGCGATATACCGCCACCGCGGCTTCCGGTCCAATGTGAAAGGGGCCTTAGTTTCCAGAATCCATGACTTAACTTCACAGTTCACACAAATAAGTTTTAAATTCAAACTGTAGCACTGACGTAAGTAATTTTTTCTTATTAAACTTTAAGAAAAACGTAGAAAGTTAGTTTAATTTTAATTATAAAACTTATCTAGTATATTGATGCCGCGTACACACGATCACGTTTCGGGAATGCAAAAAAACGAAATTTTTCATCATGTCCAAAAAACAACGTTTTTCCAACTTCATCATTAAAAATGACGTTGCCCACACACCATCGTTTTAGAAAAATGAGGAACAAAGCGAGGTGACGTACAACACGTACGGCGGCACTCTAAAGGGGAAGTTCTATTCGCCTTTGGGCTGCTTTGAGCTGATTCTGTGTTAGTAAAAGACGATTCGCGATTTTTTGTCTGTTACAGCGTGATGAATGTGCTTACTCCATTATGAATGGTAGTTTTACCAGAACGAGCGCTCCCGTCTCATAACTTGCTTCTGAGCATGCACAGGTTTAAAACATTGTTTTTGCCCACACACGATCATTTTTTACAACACGAAAAACGACATTTTCAAAAACGACATTAAAAAATGCAGCATGTTCAAATTTTTTTTTTAACGTTTTTACAGAAACCGAAAAACGATGTGAAGCCCACACACGATCATTTTAAATGACATTTTAAAAAATTTCGTTTTTTTTAATGCCGAAAAGTGATCGTGTGTACGCGGCATAACTGTCAGTCACTTTATAGTGGGCAAGTAGGCATCACTTTAGCCAGTCACGCAGACATACCAGAGTGTTTACATTTTCTGGAAGCAGACATGATCGCATTTTATTGACAACATACCCTGAAGAACTGAACAGTCTTTCGCACGGAAAAGATGTTGCCGATACACAAAGAATTGTCTGCACAAAACTGCTTATGACAGGAAAACAATGGTTATTTTTGCCCCCTTCCCCTGATGGAGCCTGATGCATCCTCCTGCTCCACAGATGCAAAGGTACCTCAATCCAATGGGTGCAGTTTGCTCGCATCCAGCAGGGTAAGTCTCACTGTCCAGGCTCTCCGGTGACGTCAAGAATTTTGATCGATATACGTCGGCAGAATGGCACGGCTGGGCACAATCACGTACCTGTACGTGATTATATAACGCCCAGCCATGGGTCGCGGGCGCGCGCCTGCGACCCGGTCCGAAGCTCCGTGACCGCGGGACTCGCGGACCCGATCGCCGCTGGAGTCCCGCGATGGGTCCCCGGAGCTGAAGAACCTGGAGAGCTGTGTGTAAACACCTACACTAAAAATATGTAAAATGAGGTACAGCGCTAAATCAATAAATAAATGTCAATAGGTGTAATTTGAAAAATTGGTGAAAAGGGAAACAAATGCAGAGTCTCCTATTTCTTAAATTCATATGATTCTAAGTGATTTTCAATTGAATGAAATTAAGACATACAAATTAGTGGACGAAAAATATTGCAGAATCCTAATCACATAAAATTGATATATCTGGGCAAGATACTAATAACATAAACAAATGAGATGAAAAAAATATCAACAAGTGAAAAAAACAGTGAGAAGGGAAAACTATTGCAAAATCTCAATCTAATAAAGTTCATGTAGGTCTATGCAAAATTAAAATAAAGGAATGGGTGAAAAAAAGAAAACTAATGCAGAGTCCCAACCACAATTAAATTGATAAGAGTCTATGCAATGCTTTGCATCCAAATTAGGGCTGTTACTGATTACAATTTTCGTGTTTGATTAATCGATTTTTTTTTAAATCGATTAATCAACTAATTTCGATTAATTATAACGCACATACATTTTTCGGCTCACCACCATATATAGTCCCGACTGTAATATCCACAACATCTCCCCCACTGTAATATCCACAGACATCTCCCCCACTGTAATATCCACAGACATTTCCCCACTGTAATATCCACAGACATCTCCCCCCACTGTAATATCCACAGACATCTCCCCACTGTAATATCCACAGACATCTCCCCCACTGTAATATCCACAGACATCTCCCCCACTGTAATATCCACAGACATTTCCCCACTGTAATATCCACAGACATCTCCCCACTGTAATATCCACAGACATCTCCCCACTGTAATATCCACAGACATCTCCCCCACTGTAATATCCACAGACATCTCCCCCACTGTAATATCCACAGACATTTCCCCACTGTAATATCCACAGACATCTCCCCCACTGTAATATCCACAACATCTCCCCACTGTAATATCCACAGACATCTCCCCCACCCACTGTAATATCCACAGACATCTCCCCCACTGTAATATCCACAGACATCTCCCCCACTGTAATATCCACAGACATCTCCCCCACTGTAATATCCACAGACATCTCCTCCACTGTAATATCCACAGACATCTCCCCCACTGTAATATCCACAGACATCTCCCCACTATAATATCCACAGACATCTCCCCCACTGTAATATCCACAGACATCTCCCCCCACTGTAATATCCACAGACATCTCCCCCCCTATTGTCCTTTTTTCCCCCCACAAATAGAACTTTCTTTTGGTGGTATTTGATCACCTCTGCAGTTTTTATTTTTTGCGCTATAAACAAAAATAGAGCGACAATTTTGAAAAAAATTCAATATTTTTTACTTTTTACTATTAAAAATATCCCCCCCCAAAAAAATAATATATATATATATATGTTTTTCCTCAGTTTAGACCGATGCGTATTCTTCTACCTATTTTTGGTAAAAAAAACACATTACGTGTTTATTGATTGGTTTGCGCAAAAGTTATAGCGTCTACAAAATAGGGGATAGTTTTATGGCATTTTTATGAATAATTTTGTTTTTACTAGTAATGGTGGCGATCAGCGATTTTTATCGTGACTGCGACATTATGGCGGACACATCGGACACTTTTTACACTATTTTGGGACCATTGTCGTTTTTACAGCAATCGGTGCTATAAAAATGCACTGATTACTGTAAAAATAAAACTGACAGTGAAGGGTGTTAACCTGTAGGGGGGCGCTGAAGGGGTTAAGTGTGACCTAGGGAGTGATTCTAACTGTTAGGGGCGTGGCTTGCCGTGACACGTCACTGATCGCTGTTCCCGATAACAGGGAACTGACATGTCACTAGGAAGAACGGGGAGCTGTTGCGTTTACCCGATCGCGGGACACCGGCGGACATCGAGTCCATGGGTCCCGCGGACACGGTCATGGAGCGTGCGACCACACGGCGGCAAATTAAAGGGGAACGTATATATACGCCCATTTGCGCAGCCGTGCCATTTTGTCAACGTAAAAACTTAATAGTCACCAAGTGCAGAAGTTTTTTTACACAATCGACAAAGTCAGTGAGGCTCCGGATCGAGCATGCACAAGTGCCCCATAGCAGGCAAGGGGAGGAGCGGCGACGAGGAACCTGAGAAGAGGAGGATCAGGGCTGCTCTGTGAAAACCATTACGCAGAGCAGACACGTATAACACGTTTATTATTTTAATGAAAAAATTGTAAAGCTTTACAGTCACTTTAAGAAGCAAGAGATTTTTAAAATTGAGAATTATATTACAATTATATTGGAGACGAGAGAAAGGCTTAATACTAAAGTATAGATTGTGAGGGCAGAAAAACACTTTTTTCTAAATAAAGCAGATCCTCTGAAAGAATTCCCTATATATCTTGTGAGGGGAATGTGTAGGAATAGAACATTTATTAAAAATGTATATAAAATTCCCTAAAAACTTGATATCTTTTCCTAGTTAAGGGGAATGTTTCATTACAGGATTTAATTGTATTTCCTGTTCTTGGGGTGAAGCTAGAAGACCCCCCATGTCTCCATTGAGAGGACCTTGTTGTCACTACTGTCACATGAGGGGCTTGTCAGTACATATATACATGGTTAGGACACGTGATAATACATAAACACCTAGGGGCAGATCCACAGAGCGAGTACGCCGGCGTATCTACTGAAACGCCGGCGTACTTTCAAATTTCCCGCGTCGTATCGTTGTTTTGAATCCTCAAAACAAAATACGACGGCATCTGGGTTAGAGTCGACAGGTGTACGTCTTCGTCCGCCTTCGGATCTAAGATGCAATACTTTGGCGTCCGCTGGGTGGCGTTCACGTCGTTTTCCGCATCGGGTATGCAAATTAGCTATTTCCGACGATCCACGAACGTACGAACGGCCGGCGCATTCCTTCACGTCGTCTCTAGTCGGCTTTTTCCGGCGTATAGTTAAAGCTGGTATTTCGTCGCGTATAGTTAGACCTGCCATGTTAAGTATGGCCGTCGTTCCCGCGTTTATTTTGAATTTTTTTTTTTTTTTGTGTAAGTCGTCCGTGAATCGGGATGGACGTAATTCACGTCTATGTTAAAAAAAAATCATTTAGCGCAATGCACGCGAGAAATTTAGGGACGCCGCATGCGCAGTTTATTAGGTGCCGAGACGCGCTTCATTTAAATGAAACACGCCCCCTAATCGCCGATTTGAATTCCGCGCCCTTACGCCGCCAGATATAGACTACGCCGCCGTAACTTACGGCGCGAAATCTTTAAGGATTCGAACTAAAGCCAGGTAAGGTACGGCGGCGTAGCGTATCTGCCCCCTATTACACATCCCTACACACCAGAAGAGGAAGAAGTAGCCATAGAGCCCCTTCCAGCCCTACACATGTGGCCTGTGCAGCCAAGTGCTCATGAAAGGATTAAATAAAAGAAGAAGCAATACAAATGTAAATAGACCAATTTTTTATTGTGTTTTTTATGAAAGTATAATTTTGGATCTATACACATTTTTTTCCTTTTCCAACTACATATACTCTGAATAAACCAAGAGTCCTTTGGTAAAACCAATTGGCCAGAAGTGAAGATCTAGCGATCCTCTCGCCCATTCGCTGACACACTTTTGACCAAGAGATTCCAAGCCTGCCCACCACGGCAAGGTAGACTCTTCTAGGGCAGGACCTACACTAACTACACTAAGCAGGACGTCAGTGCGAGAGGAGCCGAGACTGCCCGACTATACCCGAGTGTACTGCGCTTGGTATATGTCGGCGCAGTATTCAAACTCGGCGCGGGAAAGCGGGTATCGGCGTATATCGCGCACCCACGATTTTGCCCTGATTTTCAGGGCAAAAAAGTGCGCTGTATACGCCGATAAATACGGTAAGTCCAGCCCGGGATCCACCAGTCATTATCGGCTTTCTTCTCCTGGGACCTGTAATTAATCCAGCCAAGGGGACCATATTTTATCAAAGGTTGGTTGCTTATCTCATTAGACACTCACTACCATTTCATTCAACATTATCCATGTAAGTTTCCATTTTATTAAGGCAATATCTATGACAGAGCTTTTCCACGCTGCTGTTGCTATGGCGATTTTAGCCACTAAGACCATAAAGTAAATTAGGATCTGGGTATGCAGGGGGATATTTTCAACAGGATTATTTAATAAGGCTATACTCGCATCTTTAGTGATATTGACCATTGTGAATAAAAAAAATAACTGCGATACGTTACGCTGCCGTAACTTAGGGCGCAAGTTCCGCATGCAGAAACAACTTGTGCCCTTAGTTACGGCGGCATAACGTGTGTGTGTGTGGCGGCGTAAGCCCGCCTAATTCAAATGGGGATGATGTGGGCGTGTTTTATGTAAATTTACTGTGACCCCACGTATTTGACGTTTTTCACGAACGGCGCATGCGCCGTCCGTGGAATTTCCCAGTGTGCATTGCTCCAAAGTACGCCACAAGGACGTATTGGTTTCGAGGTGAACGTAAATGACGTCCAGCCCCATTCACGGACGATTTACGCAAACGACGTAAAATTAAAAACTTACGCCGGTCGGATCTTAGAGAAATCTCTGCGTAACTGATTCTCTGAATCAGTCGCATAGATACGATGGCCCGCACTCAGAGATACGAGGGCGTATCTCCGGAGATACGCCGTCGTATCTCCGTTCTGAATCTGGCCCAGTGAGTGGACCCATACCCAAATATGGGGAACCTTAGATCACGCCCACCACACATGTAATGGTGTACCTATTTGGCCACAACCCCTGAAGCATGCGGCTGAGGTGCCAGGATACATTTTTGACAAACTTTCCTGTAACAAGTACCATCTGGCGTGGACTTTATAGCCTGATTCTATCAAGGCTACATTTAGGATACCTTTATGAATCCACATGCTCCATTTACACCAGTCCTCCACCTCAGGGGTTATGGACAGATCCCTTTCCCACGCCACCTGGTAGGATAATCTATCATTAGTGTTGATGAACAAATTATATAACAAGATGCCCCCCCCCCCCCCCCGCCGCAGAGCAGCATCCTGCATGCACCTGTTTTCAAACACAGTATGGACTGCGACCTCAGAGCTATCCTCTTGTAGGGGTTTGAGAAAGTGGTAAATTTGTTGGGGTTTGAGAAAGTGGTAAATTTGTTGCCAGTCGAAACTCTCAGTGGGGGGCGTCTCCAGACTCCCTGTGAAATATGAGGAGGACCTATGCTTCTGGGGTCAAAATGGTCACCAGTAAGGTACATTCCCTTATTTAGCCACTAGCCATACATGTCAGGCTGCATACCCGGTGGAAACAGGGGGTTGCCGAAAAGGGCAGCTTCTGGGGTATGTGTCGAACGCAGAGGCCATCTCCTGCAGCTTGTGTCCCACACCTGAAGCGTGTGGGAGAGCGTTGGGCTCAGTATAGCCCTACGGTGTTTCGGGGGGGGAGGGGGGAGACAAAGGACGAGATCCATTGCAAGTGGCAAACTTGCCTGGGACTCTATGGTGTCATGAAATACCTCAGCCACCAGATGGCGCTAGCGGCGCATCGGCGCGCGCGGGGCACGCGCAATCGCGGCAACGGCGCGCACGGGCACGCGCACCGGCGGCAACGGCGCGCACGGGCACGCGCACCGGCGGCAACGGCGCACGGGCACGTGCAAACGGCAATTCGGCGCCAAAACAAGGTACTTAAGGCGTCCTGGGAGTCTGGCCCCTTGCTGTCCGGTCTGAAGTGTTTCCTGAACCTGCCAGTACCTGTTACCCCTGCTTGAATCCTGATCCTGATACCCGGCTTGTTCCTGTTGATCCTGTCTTCCGCCTGCCCTGACCTTTTGGCTTGCTCCGACCATCCCTCTGCCTCATCCCTGGTACTCTGCCGCCCGCCTGTTACTGACCCGGCTTGACGACCCCTCTACCATCCTGACCTTCCTGCGCCTGATCGGCTGGTCCCGCTTCTCTCCGGCTTCTGGGACTTGCACTGTCTTCTGGGACTTGTTGCTGCTTGATCTTCCAGACCTCTTCCCACCGGTCTGCTACTTGCCAGGCTGCACCTGCCTTCCAGAGACTCCATCAGATCCTGCAGAAGCGACCAACAGCCCCTGCATCAGCGTCTCTCCGGGCGCTTGTGCGACTCTGCATTTCCGTTCCTCCTGTCTACTCTATCAGGGGTCCCGGAATCAGAGGAGTAACGGCTGCCACTTCCTGCACGTCGGGCTCACCCTCTGAGGTACGTGACAGTACCGGACAGCCATGTCCGAGCCCGCGCAGGGAGTGGATCCTATGCAGGAACTTTGCCGCCATCTTGAGGGACTGACCCAGGCCGTCCGAACCTTACAAGAAGGCTACACGCGTTTGGAGAATCGTGTCCAGGCTCTATCTACTCCCACCACCTCTGCAGCGGCTTCTGGGGCATCTGCTTCCCCATCCGTGATCATGCTGCCGCCCGAACCCAAAGTCCCTATGCCCGAGAGGTTCGCGGGTGAACGTAGTAGATACCGGGCCTTCCGCAATGCTTGCGAACTGTACTTTGCTCTGCAGCCACGGACCTTTTCGTTAGAAGCCACTAAAGTGGGTTTCGCCATCTCACTGCTGTCTGGCGAACCGCAAGCTTGGGCCCATCGCCTCCTGGAAAACAAAGATCCATCACTTGACAATGTTACTACCTTTTTCCAAGCCATGTCTCTGCTGTATGAGGACCCTCACCAGGCCGCCTCCGCGGAGGCCGCTTTGCACGCCCTGCAACAGGGTCGCAGACCAGCAGAGGACTATGTGTCCGAGTTTCGCAGATGGAGCTCAGACACAACCTGGAATGACTCGGCCCTCTGCTACCAATTCCGCCTTGGTCTTTCTGAGCCACTGAAGGACGAACTGGCCCGGGTAGGGGTTCCAGGGACCCTGGAGGCATTAATTAACCTGACCATCCAGATCGATCGGCGCCTGAGGGAGCGCCGAACGGAAAGGACCACTACCCCATCTCGTCCGGTCTGGATGCTGCCACGGGTGCCTCCCGTTTCCAGTATAGTTCCTCCGGTTCCTTCAGCCTCATCTGTTCCTGACACCTCAGAGCCCATGCAGTTAGGTCTCCTCCGTCCTTCCCTGACGCCCGAAGAACGACAACGCCGCAGGGTCAACAACTTATGCCTGTATTGCGGAGAGGCCGGGCACTACGTGAGGACCTGTCCTGCCAAACTTCGTAAGTGTCTGTCCATGTCTTCCGTTCACCTACCTGTTCTGCCAAGTAATTCCGCTCATCTGGCTATTCCTATTCTCTTCCAGCTTCCAGGAGAGTCCATCCAAGTCAGCGCCATAATTGACTCAGGGGCCTGCAGCTGCTTTTTGGACCAGTCTTTCGCCATCAAGCATCGGATCCCTCTTCGTCCCAGGACTACTGGACTCTCTGTTTACCTAGCGGATGGCTCGGTGCTAAAATCCGGACCAGTCACCCGAGAAACCCAGCCTCTACCCACCACCATTGCTGAAAATCACCATGAATTGCTATGCCTAGATGTGATTCACTCTCCCCTGTTTCCTGTCATACTGGGGGTACCATGGCTTCAAATTCACAACCCGCAGATTGACTGGACCACGGGCAAGGTCAGCTTCGGTTCTCTGTTCTGCCGACAGCACTGCTTACAAGTGTCACCTCCTCCTCTGCCTTTACTTTGTATGGACTTCGACATCGAGACCCGTCAATCTGTTCCAGAAGCTTACCACGACTACCTGGATGTTTTCAGCAAGAAGGGGGCTGAGACCCTTCCACCACACAGGGCCTACGACTGCCCCATTGAACTCCTTCCAGGTGCTGAAGTTCCCTTCGGAAGGATCTTTCCCTTAACAGGACTTGAACTAGAGACTTTAAAAACATACATCGATGAAAGTCTGAGGAAGGGGTTCATCCGCCCATCCACATCACCCGTGGGAGCAGGCATCTTTTTTGTGGAAAAAAAAGACCATTCCCTTCGCCCTTGTGTGGACTATCGGGAACTTAATAAGATAACAATTAAGAACCGGTACCCTCTCCCCTTGGTGCCTGAACTGTTTCAACGTCTTGGGTCCGCGGTTGTCTTTACCAAACTAGACCTCCGTGGGGCCTACAACTTAGTCCGCATACGTGAAGGGGATGAGTGGAAAACCGCTTTTCGTACCCGTTTCGGGCACTTCGAATATTTAGTCATGCCCTTCGGGCTCTGTAACGCCCCAGCAACGTTCCAACACTTCGTGAATGACATTTTTAGAGACTACCTGGACCTCTTTGTCATCATTTATCTGGACGATATCCTGATCTTCTCCCCTTCTCTGGAAAAACACCGGCTACACGTCAGGAATGTACTTGAGCGTCTCCGAACCCACGGACTGTATGCCAAACCCGATAAATGCGAGTTCGAACGCTCAAGTATACAGTTCCTGGGACTTATAATTTCCATAAGAGGCGTTGAGATGGACCCCCAGAAGGTCTCAGCGATTCTTGACTGGCCAGCACCTACGGACCGAAAGGGCGTTCAGCGATTTGTCGGCTTCTCGAATTTTTATAGGAAATTCATCAGAGCTTTCTCCAGCATCATTGCTCCTATAACGGATTTGACCAAACAGACTGCTCGTTTCCGCTGGACTACAGAAGCCCAAACAGCCTTTGAAACCCTGAAGAACTTGTTCACTTCGGCATCCATTCTCAGACACCCCGACGCGAGTTTGCCATACATTCTGGAGGTGGATGCGTCTGAAACCGCGGTTGGGGCAGTTCTTTCGCAGAGACAGGGCCCCAAAGCTCTGTTACACCCCGTTGCTTACTTCTCCCGTAAGTTGTCTGAAGCAGAAAGAAATTATGACGTCGGGGACCGAGAGTTGTTGGCAATAAAGGCCGCTCTGGAGGAGTGGCGTTACCTCCTGGAGGGCGCAGCGCACCCAATTTTAATTTACACTGACCACAAGAATCTCGAGTACCTGAAGGTGGCCAAGAGACTTAAACCACGCCAGGCCAGATGGGCACTTTTTTTTACGAGGTTCTCTTTTCATATCACATACAGGCCAGGGTCAAAAAACACCAAGCCGGATGCTCTTTCCCGCATGTACGGAGATTCAGGGTCTCTCAGTCCCCCTGACACCATCTTGTCATCTGGGAACTTTCTATTGTTACAAAGGGACTTATTACCGCAAATCAGGCAAGCCTCTGCTGGAATTTCCCCTTTATCTGGTTCGGAGCTGCAGTCCAGGGACGGTTTGCTATGGCATCAGGACAAGATCTTCGTGCCCGAGAATCTACGAATTGATGTTCTGAGCTCCTGTCACGATCATGAGTTGGCCGGTCACTTTGGGATACAAAAAACCTCGGAACTTTTGCAACGCACCTTTTGGTGGCCTCAACTTCTGAAGGACTGCAAGGACTATGTGGAGTCTTGCACCACGTGCATTCGCAACAAGGGAAGCAAGCTTAGAGCCTGGGGACTCCTTAAACCGTTATCAGTGCCAGAGAGACCATGGAGAATGATCTCCATGGATTTCATTGTGGAACTTCCCCCATCAGAAGGCTTCACCACTATCTTTGTGGTCGTGGACAGGCTCTCAAAGATGGCACACTTTGTCCCTTTGAAAGGCACACCCTCTGCCCCGGAAACAGCCAAAGTTTTCATCAGGGAAATTGTTAGGCTTCACGGCGTCCCAGCGGACATCGTGTCCGATCGGGGGGTGCAGTTCACGTCTAGGTTCTGGAGGGCACTCTGCAGTAGTCTCAAAATCGGTCTCTCCTTTTCATCAGCATACCACCCACAGTCAAATGGGCAGACGGAGAGAACAAATCAAACTCTTGAGCAGTATCTCCGCTGCTTCTCCTCGTTCTCTCAAGAAGATTGGGTGTCCCTGCTGCCCTTAGCGGAATTCGCTTACAATAATTCTATTCACTCCGCCACCAAACAGTCACCCTTTTATGCCAACTACGGGTTTCATCCTTTGTTCCTGTCTAATTCTATTCCGGAGAGTACGGTACCCGCTGTCCAGGATACTCTAAACTTTTTCAACACAAATAACAGGATCCTGCAGGAGACAATGTCTAAGACACAGGAACGCAATAAAGAGATCTTTGACAGGGGAAGAAGAGGAGAACTCAATCTGGAACCTGGAACCAAAGTTTATTTATCCACTCTGAATCTAAGACTTGCATGTCCCACGAAGAAGCTAGGCCCTAAATTTGTGGGCCCCTTCTCTGTTAAAAGAAAGATAAATGAGGTAGCCTACGAACTTGATTTACCAGAAACCTTTCGAATTCATCCAGTCTTCCATGTTGCTTTGCTCAAGCCGGATGTTCCCAATCCCTTTCCTGAACGAGATACTGGTCCCCCAGAACCGGTATTAGTCAATGGGGAAGAAGAATTTGAGGTAGAATCCATCCTTGATTGCAGGAGGAGACGCAACCAAATTCAGTTCCTCGTTAAATGGAAGGGGTATGGGCCCGAGGAGAATTCATGGGAACCAGAGGACAACATACATGCTGAGAGACTAATCCAATCATTTAAGGACTCGCATCCACTGGAGATGTCTCGATTGGGCATCCGGAGGCTGCCCATTGGAGGGGGGCAATGTCATGAAATACCTCAGCCACCAGATGGCGCTAGCGGCGCATCGGCGCGCGCGGGGCACGCGCAATCGCGGCAACGGCGCGCACGGGCACGCGCACCGGCGGCAACGGCGCGCACGGGCACGCGCACCGGCGGCAACGGCGCACGGGCACGTGCAAACGGCAATTCGGCGCCAAAACAAGGTACTTAAGGCGTCCTGGGAGTCTGGCCCCTTGCTGTCCGGTCTGAAGTGTTTCCTGAACCTGCCAGTACCTGTTACCCCTGCTTGAATCCTGATCCTGATACCCGGCTTGTTCCTGTTGATCCTGTCTTCCGCCTGCCCTGACCTTTTGGCTTGCTCCGACCATCCCTCTGCCTCATCCCTGGTACTCTGCCGCCCGCCTGTTACTGACCCGGCTTGACGACCCCTCTACCATCCTGACCTTCCTGCGCCTGATCGGCTGGTCCCGCTTCTCTCCGGCTTCTGGGACTTTCACTGTCTTCTGGGACTTGTTGCTGCTTGATCTTCCAGACCTCTTCCCACCGGTCTGCTACTTGCCAGGCTGCACCTGCCTTCCAGAGACTCCATCAGATCCTGCAGAAGCGACCAACAAACCCCTGCATCAGCGTCTCTCCGGGCGCTTGTGCGACTCTGCATTTCCGTTCCTCCTGTCTACTCTATCAGGGGTCCCGGAATCAGAGGAGTAACGGCTGCCACTTCCTGCACGTCGGGCTCACCCTCTGAGGTACGTGACATATGGAAACCCAATCTGGTTGGTAATGTTTGCTATGGAGTTGGCATAGTTGAGCGAGCTGTGCTGCCACATAGTATTTCCTAAAGTGGGGCACTCCTAGTCCGCCATTATTCTTAGGAGCATACACTGTGGCCATTGCTATTCTGGGGCCTTTGTTGCCCCAGATAAAATGGAGAGTTCTGGATTGCAACCATTGAGTGGCATTAACAGGGACTTGGATCAGCAAAGTATGGAAAAAGTATAGTAACCTGGGCAGGACTTTCATTTTCACGGAGGCAATCCTACCCATCCATTACAAACTCACGTCTGACCATGACTGCATGCAGGCCCGGATTGTCTCCCTTTGCCACCCCAAGGCCGGGTCCTTCAATGCCGCCCCCGCCTGCGCAGTACAGGGGGGACATTATCCGCCGGGGGACTTTTTCGGCAGGACACTGGGAAGCAGGGGGGATGCTGCTGCCGAAAATGACATTGAGAACTGAGGGGGGGGGAGGGGATGTTGCTGCCAAAAATGACATTGAAAACCATCTCACCTCCTCTTCCCTTTGTTTTCTCTCCTCTCACCATCCGTGACATGACAGGGGGGGAAATGAAAGTGTCCTCTCCTCTCAGCTGCAGTGCGGCCCCTGCACCCACTGCCGCCCCGAGGCCTGGCCTTGTTGGCCTTGTCTGGAATCCGGCCCTGCCTGCATGTCTTCTAATAGCCTAGCAAATAGAGTAGGGTAGTTGGCCTTGTAAAGGAAGGAAACACTGGGGGTCAGTCAGATTCCTAAATAGGAGGGGGACGTCTGCTGCCACTGAAATGAGTATTGAGACTGGATACTCCGTAGAGTCGAGGTTGGCAAATTAACATTCATCGCCTCCAATTTATCGTGATTAACTATGAGCCCAGACACTCTCCCAAAGTGGCTCAGAAGAGACAGTAAAGTGGAGCTCCGCTGAAAAAAAAATATTAAAAGCCAGCAGCTACAAATACTGCAGCTGCTGACTTTTAATATTAGGACACTTACCTGTCCTGGAGTCCAGCGCCGTCCGCAGCAGAGGATGAGCGATCGCTCGTCTCTCAGGTGCTCCCCCACGATCCTCGTTGAGGGAACCAGGAAGTGAAGTGATCCGGGCATTGAATTCCCAACGGCGCATGCGCGACTCGCGCTACGCCTGCCGATTGGCTCCCGCTGTGTACTGGGAGCCGAGTGTTCCCATAACACAACGGGGGGGACGGGGGACAGGAGGTGACGTCATGCCCGCAGTCTGCCCGAGACTGTGTGGCCGGAAGTGGGTGCAAATACCTGTCTTTAGACAGGTATCTGCACCCCCCTGAAAGGTGTCAAATCTGACACCGGAGGGGGGGGAGGGTTCCGATCAGCGGGACTCCACTTTAGGGTGGAGAACCGCTTTAAGTTTGGCAGAGTAGTGTGGGGAGAGGTGATGAACATCATCAGGTCATCACTCTTATGCCGCGTACACACGCTCGGAATTTCCGACAACAAATGTTCGATGGGAGCATTTCGACCATGGGTAGTCCCAATCGGACATTTTCTTTCGGAATTTCCGACAACAAAAAATTAAGGGCTGGTTCTCAAATTTTCCGACAACAAAATCCGTTCTCGTAAATTCCGAGCGTGTGTAGACAATGTAATTAATTTTATTGTAACTTTAATGCCGCGTACCCACGATCGGTTAAACCGATGAGAATGGTCTGATGGACCGTTTTCATCGGTCCAAACCGATCGTGTGTGGGCGCCATCGCTTATTTAACCATCGGTTAAAAAAAAGCCAACTTGTTTTAAATTTAACCGATGGATTCCTAACCGATGGGAAAAAAACGATCGTTAGTAGGCACAACCATCGGTTAAAAATCCACGCATGCTCAGAATCTAGTCGACGCATGCTTGGAAGCATTGAACTTCGTTTTTTTCAGCACGTCGTGTTTTACGTCACCGCGTTCTGACACGATCGTTTTTTTAACCAATGGTGTGTAGGCGCGATGGACCATCAGTCAGCTTCATCGGTTAACCGATGAAAACGGTCCATTGGTCCGTTCTCATCGGATGGACTGATCGTGTGTACGTGGCATAACTGTGTAATTCATTTTATTGTGCCTTTATTTTGTAAAATGTTGCACAGGTGTTATATACAGTAAATCCTGTATATTAACTATTGATAATTGGATTCCCCATTCATGGTTCCTTTATACACGTTTCTTATTCTTTTACAAGCTTGAATACTATGTACAATCTTGAATATTGTATACCTTTTGTAATATTCAATGTTTCTGAATAAAACTTTAATGTGAAAAACTGAATCCTTTATGTTAATATTAAAAAGAGTACTGCCATCTTTGTTTAATAAAAGATGGAAAAGGAACTATTTTATCTGTTTTTAGTTTTTTGCACATATGGCCAGATTCACATAGAAGAGCGGCGGTGTATCGTAGATAACGTATCGTAGATACGTTACACCGCCGCAATTTTTCATCGCAAGTGCCTGATTCACCAAGCACTTGCGATGAAAACCTACGCCGGCGGCCTCCGGCGCAAGGCGGGCCAATTCAATTGGGCGTGTGCCATTTAAATTAGGCGCGCTCCCGCGCCGGACCTACCGCGCATGCTTCGTTTCCGAACTCCCGCCGTGCTTTGCGTGAAGTGACGTGATTTTTTAGAACGGCGACGCGCGTAGCGTAATTCCGTATTCCCGGACGGCTTACGCAAACGACGTTATTTTGAAAATTTCGACGCGGGAACGACGGCCATACTTTATACAGCAATACGATTGCTGTGTAAAGTTAAGGCACCAAAAAAAACGACTAACTTTGCGTCGGGAAACTAGACTAGCGGCGACGTAGCGAATGCGAAAAACCGTTGTGGATCGTCGTAACTCCTAATTTGCATACCCGACACTGGTTTACGACGCAAACTCCCCCCAGCGGCAGCCGCGGTACTGCATCCTAAGATCCGAATGTGTAAAACAATTACACCTGTCGGATCTTATGGCTATCTATGCGTAACTGATTCTATAAAACAGTCGCATAGATACGACGGCGTATCAGGAGATACGCCGTCGTATCTGCTCTGTGAATCTGGCCCAAAGTTCTTGCGGTCTTTTCTTATAAATTGGTAGAAAAACCAGCAACAAAAAAAGGCTGGTGAAACCGGCCAATATGAAATTCCAGATTTTGTACAAATTAGCCTGCAGGTGGCGCCCTTGCACTAATGTAAATTTTTCCTCTTACGTTACATAGACTTGTCAGTGGACAAATTGCAGTGTTGTTTTCAAAGTGTCAGCTGTCAGTTTCATGTTACACTTATTTTCCTGGGACTGAAAAGCCCTGGAACTGACTGCACTGGTGAGCTATGCCATTGGAAACCATATAACCCGCTTTCCATGCGTTTTTGATGCAGAGCAAAAACGCACTGGACTGCATGTGGTGTGAACTGGCTCTTAGAGTGTTGAGGGCACTTGCTAGTGGTTGCAGCTTTTTCATGTGTATTTCATATTTAATTTCCACGCTGAGTAAATAGATACCTAACATGACACGCTTTGAAATTGCGTACACTTGTGTAATGGCGACAAACTACAGTACTTAACCACTTCCCGCCCAGTCAATAGTCAATTGACGTCCGGGAAGTGGTTGTGAAATCCTGACTGGATGTCTATTGACGTCCTGCAGGATTACGTGAAAGCGCGCGCGGCGATCGGTGATGCGGGGTGTCAGTCTGACACCCTGCATCTCCGATCTCGGTGGAGGCTCTTCACCACGTGATCAGCCGTGTCCAACCACGGCTGATTACGATGTAAACAGGAAGAGCCGTTGATCGTTTGTTTGTCAGCGCAGCCCCCCCTCCCCTTGGATGCCAATACTGGACCACCAGGGAGTGCCCCCCCGGTGCTCAATAGAGCAAAAAACAAAAACAAACAAACAAAAAAAAAAGCCAATAAAAAAAAAAAAAAAAATTAACACAATCGATGCAAATCAGTGCCCACAAATGGGCACTGACCGGCAACATGGACACTGGCTGAAATTATGCCCAGCAATGCCATCAGTGCCACCTCTTAGGGCCCATCTTTGCCCAGTGCCAGGGGCGGACTGACCATTGAGTCACTCGGGCACTGCCCGAGGGCCCCATGCCACTAGGGGGCCCCATCCGGGTTGCCAGGCTCAGTAAAACCAGGGACAGTATGTACAAATCTGTGTTTTTTTTAGATCTGTCCCTGATATGTCCGAAAATGACATGCTTTTAATGTGAATATCCCAAGATTTTAGCTGCCCGCATCTGCACTACCTCCTGGCGTGGTGGCCATCTGTAAGCCAGAGGGGCCCCATACTCTTCTATTGCCCGGGGGCCCCATGAGTTGTCAGTCCGCCCCTGCCCAGTGCCCACCTATCAGTGCCCATCTGTGCCACCCATAAGTACCTATCAGTGCCACCCATAAGTGCCACCCACGAGTGCCCAGTGCCGCCTATGAGTGCCCAGTGCCGCCTATGAGTGCCCATCAGTGCCGCTATAAGAATGCCCATCAGTGCAGCATACCAGCGCCACCTATCAGTGCCACCTCATCGGTGCCCATCAGTGCCACCTCATCGGTGCCCATCAGTGCCGCCATATCAGTGCCCATAATTGAAGAAGAAAACGTACTTATTTACAAAAAAAATTAACAGAAAAAAATAACTAATTTTTTTTTTAAAATGTCGGTCTTTTTTTAGTTGTTGCGCAAAAAATAAAAATCGCAGAGGTGATCAAATACCACCAAAAGAAAGCTCTATTTGTGGGAACAAGATGATAAAAATGTCATTTGGGTACAGTGTAGCATGACCGCGCAATTGTCATTCAAATTGCGACAGCGCTGAAAGCTGAAAATTGACTTGGGCAGGAAGGTGCGTAAGTGCCTGGTATGAAAGTGGTTAAAAATCTCCATAGGCGACATTTGAAAAATGTCTACAGGTTACCAGTTTAGCGTTACAGAGGAGGTCCTGTGCTAGAATTATTGATCTTGCTCTAATGATCGCGGCGATACATCACATGTGTGGTTGGAACACCGTTTACATTTACGGGCTCGACTAGCGTATGCATTCGCTTCTTTACGCACGAGCATGGAGTGACGGGGAGCTTTAAAAACATTTCCCATTTTGGAAAGTAGACACCCCAATGTATTTGCTGAGAGGCATGGTGAGTATTTTGCAGCTCTCATTTATTTTTGGAAAATTAAAAAAGAAAATCTTTTTTTTTTTTAAAAACTTTGTGACAAAAAGCGAGATCTGCAATATACTTACCATGCCTCTCAGCAAATAGCTTGGGGTGTCTATTTTCCAAAATGGGGTCATTTGGTGGGGTTTTGTGCCATTTGGACATTTCATGGCCTCCGAAACTGTGATTTTTTCGGGGTCCTGTGCACAGCTAGGCTCCCAAAAAGTCCCACACATGTGGTATCCCTGTACCCAGGAGAAGCAGCAGAATGTATTTTGGGACAACTTTGTGTAATTTTTTTTTAAATAAATGATAATTTTCTCGAAACTTGTGGCAATATATAAAAAATTCCATGGACTCAATATGCCTCTCAGCAAATAGCTTTGGGTGTCTATTTTCCAAAGTGGGGTAATTTGGGGGGGGGGGGGGGGGGTTGTGCTATGTGGGCATTTCATGGCATCCGAAACTGTCATAGACCATGAGGAGTAAAATCAAAAATGTACGCCCTAAAAAACTTGTGGCAAAATATAAAATATTCCATGGACTCAATATGCCTCTCAGCAAATTACTTGGGGTGTCTACTTTCTAAAATGGGGTCATTTCGGGGGGGGGGGGGGGGGGGGGGGGGGGGGGGGGGTTGTGCTATCTTGGCATTTTATGGCCTTCGAAACTGTGATAGGTAGTGAGGAGTGAAATCACAAATTTACGCCTTTAGAAATCCTGAAGGCGGTGCTTGGTTTTCGGGGTCACATACGTGGCTAAGCTCCCAAAAAGTCTCACACATGTAATATCCCCGTACTCAGGAGAAGCAGCAGAATGTATTTTGGGGTGTAATTCCACATATAACCATGGCATGTGTGAGCAATATATCATTTAGTGACAACTTTGTGCAAAAATATATATTTTCTTAATTTTCCCGCAACTTGTGGCAAAATATAAAATATTCCATTGACTCAACATGCCTGTCAGCAAATTACTTGGGGTGTCTACTTTCTAAAATGGGGTCATTTTGGGGGGTTTTGTGCTATCTTGGCATTTTATGGCCTTCGAAACTGTGATAGGTAGTGAGGAGTGAAATCACAAATTTACGCCTTTAGAAATCCTGAAGGCGGTGATTGGTTTTCGGGGTCACATACGTGGCTAGGCTCCCAAAAAGTCTCACACATGTGGTTTCTCCGTACTCAGGAGAAGCAGCAGAATGTATTTTGGGGTGTAACTCCACATATAATCATGGCATGTGTGAGCAATATATCATTTAGTGACACATAAACTGTGTAATTTATTTGTAATTTTTCAATCACTTGTGAAAAATAAAATAGGGCTCAACATGCCTCTCAGCAATTTCCTTGGGGTGTCTACTTTCCAAAATGGGGTCAGGTCACTTGGGGGGGTTGTACTGCCCTGACATTTTAGCACCTTAAGAAATGAGGCAGTCATAAATTAAAAGCTGCGTAAATTCCAAAAAATGTACCCCAGTTTGTAGACACTACTATAACTTTTGCGCAAACCAATAAATATACACCTATTGACATTTTTTTTTTTTTTTTACCAAAGACATGTAGCTGAATACAATTTGACCTAAATGTATGACTAAAATTAAGTTTATTGGCCCAGATTCACACACATCGGCGCATATATATGCCGCTGTAGCGTATCTCTTTTACGCTATGCCGACGCAACGCAGGGAGGCAAAGCAAATGCTCCCAACGTTGCGCCGGCGTAACGTAAATTCGTAGGCGTAAGCCGGCCTAATTCAAAGTAGGTGGAAGTGGGCGTGATCCATTTAAATGAATCGTAACCCCATGCAAATGATGGGCCGAACGAACGGCGCATGCCGTCCCGTGGACGCAACCCAGTGCGCCTGCTCAGAATCACGTCGAAACAACTGCCTAAGTTACGTCGAATCACTGCCTACGACTTGAACGTAACCTACGCCCAGCCCTATTCACGTACTACTACGTAAACGACGTAAAATACGACGGCTGTTCCCTGGTCCATACCTTTGCATGGCAGTCAGTCAGTCAGTCAGTCAGTCAGTCAGTGTCAGAGGTGGAGTAGGGTGCTTCGGACCTTCCGCTTACGAGCCTGCTCCCACCCAGACCTGGCAGTCAGAAACTAGGCAGACTAGGCAGACTTCCATTACCTGTGCTGCACAAGAAACAGCTCCTAGGAACCAGGAATCCAGCTCTCTCCTCTCCTCGTGGACTCCTTCTTTCTCCGCAGGTAAGACCCTGTCTCTCAGGGCCTACCATCCTGGGGAACCACTGACGGCCGTCCTTCTCAGGGCAGCCGTCACACAGACCCCACACTGCGGCTCTCTATTTTCGTCTTTTGCTCGGCATCCTCACTCGCACGGCCACCCACGATTGTGGTGGCCCCCAGACACCCCCCCTGGGTGTATTTTCGGCGCTTTTTGGCGTTTTTACACGCCCGCGCCAGCCTGCTACTTTTCGCGGCCGCCGCGCCTCAGGAAAGTCCGCGGCTTCAGCCGCGGCCTACCGGCGCTCCGACCGTTTCTCCCTGCACCTACCACCAACAGTGCAGTTTTCTTTGTTTATCGCCCCTGCACCCCTAGAGGTCCCCTCCACCCCCCTATTAGCAACCAGATCGGTGGAATCATTTTCTTACCTACCTGATTGCCCCCCCAGCCTGGGTCCTGTGTCTTCGCCTGGCGGCCATCTTGGTGCACCCCAGCAACAGTGACACCCAGCATCCCCCCCCCCTTTTCCCCTCATTAAGTCATCAATCTTTGATCCAGGGCTTGAGCCGATCGCCTTTAGGGATCAGGAAGGAATTTTTTTCCCTGCCGCAGCACATTGGCCAGCTTGCCCAGGGTTTTTTTGCCTTCCTCTGGACCAAGGATTGCTGAGAGCGAGGATTCTCCGAATCCTCTCTCACCAAACACCCGCACCCCCCCGCACGGTGACTGGCAACAATGGTTAAATTGCGATACTCTGCGGAAACCATTTGGGGTCTGAGACAATTCGCAACAATATTACCTGCCGTCACCACAAAAGCCTTAAAATCAGATCAACTTTTGAGAATCGATCGACGATCGATCATCAAAAATTTCAACCATTCAACACAGCTCAAGCACATATCATGTGCGCTGCTTAACACTAGATCGGCAGTTAAACACCGCTCAGAAATCCATGATTTCTTACTACAAAACGATCTAGACTGCCTCTTTATTACAGAAAGTTGGCTGTCAGACGACTGCAACACCATTCTCGGAGAATTGGTGCCAGAAAATTATCGCATCCTAACGGAAAATAGAATAGGGCAAAGAGGAGGAGGCCTGGCGGTGATTCATAAGTCGCATATTGCAATCACTAAACCGGTCCTTCAAAATCCTCTACCTTTTATGGAAACCCTTACGCTTCAACTTCAATCTCACTCTCAGGAGACCGTTCACATTCTCCTCTGCTATAGGCCCCCTGGGCCCAAATCGCAGATGATTTCAGCATTAACGGAGTTCATTTCCACTTACTCCCTTAACAGCAATCATCTTTTGCTGCTCGGGGATTTCAATTTGTGGGCCAACTCCTCACAGGATCCCATCGCGGAGGCCTGCATCGACCACCTGGAAGGATTAGGACTTCAGCAACTTATATGCGGACCCACGCATGCTTCAGGTCACACACTCGACCTAATTTTCAGACAAAATCTGAAAATAAACATTTTGGGAAATGAACCTTTGCCATGGACAGACCACCATGCAATTAGCTTCATAATTCCCAGAACTCCACTAGTCATGAAAGTACCCAAGCCGGTGACAATACACTGGGCTAGATCTCAGAAGAAGCTCCACTCGGAACTCTTCAGATCTACCCTGGGAAACCGAATTGGGGCTATTCCTCCTCAGCTAGCAGCCTCAGATACTTTGGATGCCATAAATGCAGCTCTGCTACAGTCAGCCGACTTAGCAGCACCAAAGCGCAAACTCCGCAGCCGGGCAAAAAAGTCCAGCTGGTTCAATAACCAGCTGTCGCTATTGAAGCAAGAGCGCAGAAGGGCGGAAGCCGCCTGGAAAAGAAGTCCTTCAGAAGACCGCCTCAACTGCTACAAAGCAGTAACAACACGATATCACAAGGAAATTTTCAAAGCCAAAAAACTTCACTTTTCTATGGTAATTAACAGCGCAATGAATCGCCCACGCGAACTCTTCAGGATGGTCACCCAGACCATGAATCCGGGATGTCTTGAAGTCCCCACTTCAGACACCCAAGAGTTCTGCAATGAACTATCGGATTTCTTCATCAACAAAATTGAAAAAATTCGGGTAAGTATTCGGCAAAACAATACTCCACTCAGCCCCCTCTTCAATCAAAACACAGATGGAACGCCTCTACAATCAACTAAGTTCACTTTGGAACCCATCTCCATCGATACCACAAAAAAATTCATTGGTGCGCTGCGCAACAGCACAGCACCCAATGACATCATTCCCACCAAGCTACTGAAGGAATGTGCCGACATCCTGGCGCCTCCGATCACGCAGCTTATAAATCAGTCATTTAAGGAAGGCATAGTGCCTTCCCTGCTGAAAGAGGGCACAATCCTGCCGATCTTGAAAAAACCTAATTTGGATCCTATGGACCCAACTCACCGCCGTCCATAACAGGTCTAAATGCTCTGTCCAAGATAATGGAGAAAGTGGTGGTAAATCAGCTGCAACAGCATCTGGACACCCACAACCTACTCGATCCATTTCAATCCGGGTTCCGTCCCGGACACGGTACAGAAACGGCCTTACTGAAAATATGGGACGATGCGCTCGAGGCCGCAGACGAAGGAGAATCGTGTCTCCTGGTTCTGCTGGACCTAAGCGCAGCTTTTGACACAGTAGACCATAAATTGCTACTGAGACGACTAACAGAAGTCGCCGGAGTCTCAGAAGATGCCTTACCATGGTTCTCCTCTTTTCTCGGAAACCGATCACAAACAGTGAAACTGGGATCCTTCACGTCAGAAAAACGCACGGTGCCATGTGGGGTCCCCCAAGGATCCCCCCTATCACCGGTGCTGTTTAATATCTATCTTCGTCCTCTCTTTGATATTATCGGTAGCCAAGAACTACTCTATCACTCTTATGCAGACGACACGCAGTTGTATTTTCGCATCTGCCATAAAAAGGATCATCATCTCAGATTAGAGAAATGTCTCTCTTCAATAGAAAACTGGATGACTAAGAGTTATCTCAAACTCAATAGCGCTAAAACAGAACTCTTTATCTTCGATGCCAGTCGGAAGAAACAACCGACAACAAACTGGACACCATCTCCCATCCTGGGACAAATCATCTCCCCTAGCTCCAAAGTCAAAAGTCTGGGAGTCACGTTTGACACCTTCATGACAATGGACGCACAAATAGGGTCAGTAGTCAGCGGGGCGCACCATTTGATGCGCCTACTACGCAGACTGATTCCATTTATCCCCAAAGAAGACGTAGCAGTCGTGGTGGGAACAATCGTGAATTCCAGACTGGACTATGCAAATGCCCTTTACCTCGGGCTACCCAAGTACCAAATCGCTCGTCTTCAAGTCGTACAGAATACGGCCGCTAGACTGGTGACTGGGAAAAAATCTTGGGAATCAATCTCACCTTCACTGAGATCCCTTCACTGGTTGCCAGTGAAAGACAGAATTGCATTTAAAGCACTCTGCCTGACACATAAGTGCATCCATGGGAAGGCTCCTAGATATCTATGCGACAAGATCAAACCGCACAATTGCAACCGCATTCTGCGATCCACCGACCAAATCTGGTCAAGGTTCCTAAAACCAAATACAAGTCCAAAGGAGAAAGAAGGTTTGCTTTCCAGGGCCCCAGGCTTTGGAATGCTTTACCAACCAGCATTCGGTTGGAGCAAAACCACCTGTCCTTCAGAAGGCAGATCAAAACCCTGCTTTTCTGAAAGGCATGAGACACAAACAACAAGCGCCCAGAGGCGATTCAGTTCGCATGTGCCGCGCTATATAAATTTTTCATTCATTCATTCATTCATTTGCATGAGTTGCGCCTCATAGATGGGGAATAACTTTACGTCGGGCGTACGACCAACGTAAACCGTGTATATTATGCGCCGGGCGCAACTACGTTCGTGAATCGACGTATCTCTCTCATTTGCATATTTGCAATGAGGCGGCCAGCGTAAATATGCGCCCACGATACGCCGGCGTAGGAAAGTTACGTCGGTCGGAAGAAGCCTATTTTCAGGCTTATCTAGTTCTGTGGGCACGACGGCGCATAGTTACACTTATGCGGCGTATCTCGAGATATGTCGGCGTAAGTGCTACGTGAATGCAGAAAGAGTTTACGTCGGCGTATCTCCGGATACGTCGTCGTAACTCTGAGTGTGCGGGTTGTATCTATGCGCCTGATTCATAGACTCAGTTATGCATAGATTTCCCTAAGATCCGACAGGTGTAAGTGTCTTACACTGTCGTATCTTAGGCTGCATATTTACGCTGGCCGCTAGGTGGCACTTCCGTCGATTTACGCAAGGAATATGCAAATTAGGTAGATATGGCGATTCAGAAACGTACGTCCGCCCGGCGCATTTTTTTACGTCGTTTACGTTCGGCTTTTTCCGGCGTAAAGTTACCCCTGCTATATGAGGGGTATCCTATGTTAAGTATGGACGCCGTTCCCGGGTCAAATTTTAAATTTTTTACGCCGTTTGCGTAAGTAGTTCGCGAATAGGGCTGGACGAAATTTACGTTCAAGTCGAAAGCAATAACGATTTACGGCGTCATTTCGAGCATGCTCACTGGGATTCTTTCACGAACGGCGCATGCGCCGTTCGGAAAAAACGTAAAATACACGCTTCATTTAAATAAAACACGCCCACATCATCCCCATTTGAATTAGGCGGGCTTACGCCGGCCCACATACGTTACGCCGCCGTAACTAAGGGCGCAAGTTCTTTCTGAATACGGAACTTGCGCCCTAATTTACGGCGGCGTAACGTATCTGAGATACGTTACGCCCGCCCATAGATACGTAAATGTATCTGAATCCGGGCCATCATTTTTTTTCGAAATTTTCTGTCTATTTCCGTTTATATCGCAAAAAATAAAAACTGCAGAGGCAATCAAATACCATCAAAAGAAAGCTCTATTTGTGGGGGAAAAAAAGAGGCAAATTTTTGCTCGGGTACAACATTGCATGACCGCACAATTACCAGATAAAGCAGCGCAGTCCAAACTGTAAAAAGTGCTCTGGTCATTCAGCAGCCAAATCCTCCGGGGGTGAAGTGGTTAAAAACAAATGCACAGTGCTCTACGGCCAAAAAAAGATTCTGGAGCTTTTTTGTTGTTGCCTTAGGGCCCTTTCACACTGGTGCGTTTTTGCCGCGTTTTTGCGGTAAAGATAGCGCTATTAAAACGCTCCCCATGCCCCTCTCCATTGAAATGAATTAAAAATGCGGTAAAAACGCACCAGTGTGAAAGGGCCCTTAGTCATGCATAGGGCAGCCCATTCAAGTGAATGGGCTGCCCTATGCAAGACCCTTGGAAACCGGAGGAAAACACTTGCAAAAAGAAACGGCAAGTGGGAATTTGTGTTCCTATTACGCAAAATGTAAATGATTTCCCAAAGCTGCCATTTAAATAAGCTCTCTACCAAGATCACAATCTCCCATTGATGCTCCCTTCTATTGTTTTTGATGCTGAATGTACCATTCTTTAGAAATGCGCTAGTGGCTACAAGTTTGTTTTTAAAGTTTTATAACTTCTGTAGAACTTCAGATCTTGCTGCTGACTCAGAACTCCACAAACAGATCCTGATTTTATTCTTCGTCAGCTCCATCCTGTCCTCGGAGGGTTCTCCGGCACCAGAATCACATCCATAAATATCAACTTGAAAAACATACAACTTCTCCCTGGAGTTCTAATAATGATTCCCCCCCCCCCCCAGCAAGAAGTGTGGGTGGCTGCAGGTTGGTAAACAGTCTGCATCTGCACTGTGAATAATGCGCACCAGATAATCAACCGGATCTTGGCTGCAGAATAGAAGTCTTTGGCCCGGATTCAGATACATTTTCGTATCTATCGGCGGGCGTAGCGTATCCCAGATACACTACGCCGCCGTAACTTAGGGCGCAAGTTCCATATTCAGGGCCATATTCCCGTAGTTTTTGGGCGGGCGTCGCGTAAGCCATTTACACTCCGCCGCCCCAACCTACAGGAGCAAGTTCTGTATTCCCCAAACACTTGCTCCGTAGTTTGGGGCGGTGTGGTGTAAATGGCCCGGCGTATGGCCGCGTAAATCCAAGGGGGCGGCTTGTATTTAAATTAAGCGCGCCCCCGATTCTAACGAACTGCGCATGCGCCGGGCTTAAAATAGCCCAGTGCGCATGCTCCAGTTCTCTGTGTAAAACATCAATGACGCCGACGTGTGCATCATTGACGTAAAGTCGTATTCGCGGACGACTTAGTAAAACGACGTACCCGACGGGAAAACGCGACGCGGACCCGACGCCATACTTAACATGGCCTACGTGGGACTGGCGTAAGGTTACCCCTCATATAGCAGTGTAAATATTGCAGCCTAAGATACAATGGCGCAGGCCGTCGTATCTTAGGCATGTTTAAGTGTATCTCAGTTTGAGAATACACTTAAACATAGGATCGGACTTACGTCGGCGTATCTGCTGATACGCCGGCGTAAATTATTTGAGAATATGCTCGGTGTATCAGTAGATACACCGGCGTAACTTGTTTAAGAATATGGCCCTCAGAAAGAACTTGTGCCTTAAGTTACGGCGGCGTAGTGTAAATGTGTCGGCGTAAGCCCGCCTAATTCAAATGTGGACGATGTGGGCGTGTTTTATTTAAATGACTTGTGACCCCACGTAATTGACGTTTTTTACGAACGGCGCATGCGCCGTCCGTGAACGTTTCCAAATGCGCATGCTCCAAATTACGCCGCATACTGTCAATGCTTTCGACGTGAACGTAACATACGTACAGCCGTATTCGCGAACGACTTACGTAAACGACGTAAAATACGACGCTGTTCGTGTGTTTCCGACGTCCATACCTAACATGACTTACCCCTGCTTTATGAGGGGTAACTTTACGCCAGAAAAAGCCTTACGTAAAAAAAATGCGCCGGGCGGACGTACGTTTCTGAATCGGCGTATTTACCTAATTTGCATATTCATCGCGTAAATCTACGGAAGCTCCACCTAGCGGCCATCGTAAATATGCAGCCTAAGATACGACGGTGTAAGAGACTTACGTCGGTCGGATCTTAGGGAATCAGGCGCATAGATACGACCCTGCACACTCAGAGATACGACGGCGTATTCGGAGATACGCTGTCGTAACTTGTATCTGAATCCGGGCCTTTTTGTACATATCTTGCAAGGACTTGAAGCGATTATTTATTGAATTTTTTTTTTTTTTTTTTAAATGATACAGGTATCGTTTTATGACCCATCCTCTCTACCCAACACTGTGGAGCCTCGAATTGCGAGTAACCCAGTTTACGAGCGTTTCCCAATACAAGCTATACTCTTTTTGCGAGCGTTGTCTTGCAAGACGAGCAGGATTCCAGCCGCTGGGGTGTGCAGCACCACATTTGAACAGAGGTTCTGGGGCACTATTCCTCCTACTAACACCAACATCCGGCCCCCCTAATAAGATACTGATAAGATACTATTCTTCCTATTGACACCAATGATATGTTACTATTCTTCCTACTGACACCAATGATAGGATACTATTCTTCCTATTGACACCAATGATAGGATACCATTCTTCCTATTGACACCAATGATAGGATACTATTCTTCCTATTGACACCATGACACCAATGATAGGATACTATTCTTCCTATTGACACCAAAGATAGGATACTATTCTTACTACTGACACCAATGATAGGATACTATTCTTCCTATTGACACCAATGATCGGATACCATTCTTCCTATTGACACCAATGATAGGATACTATTCTTCCTATTGACACCATGACACCAATGATAGGATACTATTCTTCCTCCTCACACCAATGATAGGATACTATTCTTCCAATTGACACCAATGATTGGATACTATTCTTCCTATGATGGGGCACTATTCCTCCTACTAACACCAACATCCGGCCCCCCCTAAAGACTGAAGGACCATAAACTGGCTCTTTGTTTAAAAAGTTTGGAGACTCCCGACCTATAGCAAGGGCATTATCCAACTTTGATCCAAGCTGCAGAGTATTAGGTAGATTCAGGTACAATGGCGTTAATTTAGGGCGGCGTAGCGTAGCCTGTTTAGGCTACGCCGCCGTAAATTAGCTAGGCTAGTATTGATTCTCAATATACTTACCTGCTAATTTACGGCGGCGTAGCCTAAAACGAGCGGGCGTAAGGGCGCCTAATTAAAATGGGTTGGGGGGGGGGGGGGCGTGTTTCATGGTAATGAGGCTTGACCTCACGTTTTTGACGTTTTTTGTCACTGCTAATGCGCCGGGCGACTACATTTCCCAGTGTGCATTGCGGCTAAGTACGCCGTACGGGCCTATTGATTTTGACGTGGACGTAAACGACGTAAATCCCGATTAGCGGACGACTTACGCAAACGACGTAAACATTTCGAATTTCGCGGCGGGAACGGCGGCCATACTTAACATTACTATTCCACTAGAGCCTAGCACTAACTTTACGCGGCCTATCTCTTACGTAAACGGCGTAAAAGTACTGCGTCGGCCTGGCGTACGTTCGTGAATTGGCATATCCCCTCATTTACATAATCTACGCCGGCCGCAATGGAAGCGCCATCTAGCGGCCATCAGAAAAATTGCAATCTAAGATAGGACGGCGCAAGCCGTCCTATCTTAGATATGTTTAAGCGTAACTCTGTTAGAGAATACACTTAAACATAGGTCGGTGCAGATTCAGAGTTAGGTCGGCTTATCTGTAGATAAGCTGGCCTAACTTTTTCTGAATCTACCTATTTGTTTTTTATCTACAGACACCCCTTAGCTGCATAGGCAGTTTTTTGGTAACTATGCCTTTTAAAACTACCACAACCAGTTTTTTTTTTTCAGCCTCCATTCATGCTTTATATAATGAAACACAAATGCCTGGGCGCACATACAACCAAGTCGGGGGTGGCGGCCTTGACATGGCCGAGGTTTCATAAAGGAGAACAGCATGGCTTTAGTATTGTCATGGCGGCCAGTAGGTAGTGACCATGTGACCCTTTTAATGCATTGTCTGGCTCTATCCACGCGACCTACCGCCGCGCCATCCTAACCGGGCTCCTCAGTCCTCCACACAGTACAAGGTTTGACAATACAATCCGTTGATTTGTTGTCAAGCCGTTGTCACGAAAATCACTGTATCCTTTTTCATAAGAAAGCCTCACACCTTGACGGACAGCCTGCCAGCCTGAATGCATTCTAATTATCCCGCCACCGATACTGTTCGTGAATAGCGGAGGGTGCCGCCTGTAGATAAGAAAGCGTTATTTTTTATTTTTTTTGGTAATAAAAACCCGTAGGCTTTTATTCAGAAAGGTTTGCCTTGAGATCGAAACCCTGAATTTTCCCATTTTCTTTGCTTTGCAGAAATGAATAGCCTACCTGCCAGGAGAAATCAAATAACAACAAAAAAAGAAAAAATTAAAATAGCTCAGAACAGACTAAACTGGCAGAAAAATAAAAAAAAATTCCACCGGAAAAATGACTCATTACAACATTAAAGGGGAACGTCATGCCGCATTCAGACAAAGCTTTTTGTCCTTCGTCCAGCGTGAGAGAGAACAGAGCGTGGTAAGGGGTATGTAATATTGCCGCTAGCCGAGGAGAAGCTACAGAAATACGCCAGTTTTTCATTATAGTCATTTTTACTTAAAAAAAGAACAAATGGTTTAATTTGTAGCATTTTTTTTTTTTAAGTTCGTTCCTTTCATATGTTATTGCCATTTATTAAATACAAGAATGCTGAATCTTTTGCTTTCCCTGTACAACAACAAAACCGTAAAAAAATTGGCAAGAATCTCAAAATCCAGTCTTAAAGCCCATTAAAATTAAGGATACTGTGCCAGATTCACATAGAATTGCGGCCGTGTAACGTAACCCGTTTACGTTACACCGCCGCAAGTTTTCAGTGTTAGTGCCCGATCCACAAAGCACTTACCTGTAAACTTGCGGTGGTGTATCGTAAACACGTCCGGCGCAGGGAGCTGCGGTGGCTCAACGCGATTGGCACTGCGCTGATAAGCCATTCACCTCTGCAGCTAGGGGTTCGGATCCCGGTCTCAGCTACATGTGAATTGAGTTTTGTGGTCTCAGCCCGGCTCCCGGTGGGTGTGCTATGCGAGGTAAGCTTGCGCTTAGTACGCCCACCCCCCTCCCACAAAAACCACCACACTTACACGCACTCGAAATTGCACGCACTTTGACCACGCGGTCTCTAAAAAAGAGAGGCGAAGGACTGGGGCTGGTTGAGCAGCCAAATCCTCTCACTCCCTTATAGGGAGTCCCTCTGCCCCGTTGGGCTTCAAAGCGGAGCAGGTAGGGTGGGCTGTGTGGGAGGACCCCCTCACACACCCGCCATTGCCACCCGGGGCATGGAGAAAGGTGTCAGATTGCCTCTGGGGGAGGCCTGCCTACTCCCAACTCCTGCAGTCCGGCTCCTCTCTCGAGTACATGCACAAAATACACTTTAAAAAAAAAAAAACACTTCCGGCGCAAGCCCGCCCAATTCAAATGGGGCGGGTACCATTTAAATTAGGCGCGCTCCCGCGCCGGACGTACTGCGCATGCTCCGTTCGCAATTTTCCGATAAAAAAAATAATTCAAAAGCGACGCGGGAACGACGGGCATACTTTAACATGGTGGAGTAATTTTACACCATGTAAAAGTACCCCTAACTTTGCGACGGGAAACTAAGACTTGCGCCGACGTGACGACGGGAAAAACCTTTGTGGATCGCCGTAACTGCTAATTTGCATACACGACGCTGGAATACGATGCAAACTCCACCCAGCGGCGGCCGAGGTACTTCATCCTAAGATCCGAGGGTGCAAGTCAATTACACCTGTCGGATCTTAGGGCTATCTATGCGGAACTGATTCTATGAATCAGCCGCATAGATAGAACAACAGATACGACGGTGTATCAGGTGATACGCCGTCGTATCTGTCCTGTGAATCTGGCCCACTGTAAATACAGTTCAGGTGCATAAAAACAGATGTGCAAGCTCCCTTTTTGTTGTAAAGAAAGCAGCAACAGCATAAGTAGAAAAGCCTATCTTCTTCCAGAATGCTGTAGAGATTTTGCCTCTGTGTTAAAGCAGTGGTCTCTGTCGAGGCATGACACAATCCCTTTTGAATTAGGGATAGAGCTCTTCAATCAGCGTGGAAGCAGCATGGGCTTTGTTAATTGAACAGCTATAGGTCTGACACAGTTTTTTATACTTGTAGGTATATTATAATAATATATACAGTATATACAGTGTGTGTGTGTGTATATCAGGGCTCGACAAACCCCAGGCGCCAGATCGCCATGGCGAGTAGAATTTTTGTCCTGGCGCCTGGGGGTTTGTCAGCCCCAGTGGCTGCAGCGTGAGGGGGCAGCCGGGCACAACGGGAGTTGTGGAGTGTCAGTCCTAACACTGCCGGGCACCCAGATGCCGTGAGTGTACGAGACCGGGGGTGGGGAAGGGGTGGCGCTGTGAGAGCAGATCAAAGGAGGAGAGGTGGCGGTGTAATAGACTTTTCCCTGGTCCAATTCCAGGATACTAATTTTCTATTCTTGCCGCTGATCCAAATCTATGATGATGTAAATACATGCATGTAGAAGAAAGATCACACTAGAATACGTTAGTCAGTATGAGCTCTCTCTCATCAACAGACCTTTATTCAGGGTCACAGCTCCTTATATAAACTAAGTGACATAAGCAAACATCATCACATATGGGTGCATCTGATTGGCTCATTCATATGGTCTTTCTCTTGTTACACGAGGCAAGCATTCCAGAGCTTTCAGTCGCCATTACTTTTCACGGTGGGAGGGCTTAGAAAGGAGGGGGTCACGGAGTAGGAGTGAATTGACATCTGTTTTTCATCTATATATATCTTAGTCAAGAAAAGTACCACTGTCTTGTCACATGAATACTGAAATATACATACATATATATATATCGCAACATGAAAGAAAAGAATATAATATATATATAAAAAGAATGAAAGAAAGGAAAGTAATATTTTGAGTGGTTAAAAGAGAAAGATAACATAGACATTTTATTTAGCTCCATCACAGCGGGATTGTAAAGAGTAGATGGAAGTAGGCGGGGAGAAGTGGGGAAAGCGCAGAGCTGATGGGCGGAGCGAAGCCCTGGCAGGAAGTGTCCCCTGTGCGGCTCATGGCGGTGTGGACTTGAGCCTCCTGCTCCGTGCTCCTTGAGCTCATCCTACAAGGTCCCTTGGTGCGGGTCCAGGCTGAGCTGTCTCCGTCTCACCTCAGAGAAGGAACCGGCAGGGGCTGCACTGGCTCTGCAGTGGCCCAGAGCCTGATAGCCCGGTGCTCATGAGTGCAGTACCAATCAGTGCTCATTAGTGCAGTACCAATCAGTGCTCATCAGTGCAGTACCAATCAGTGCTCATCAGTGCAGTACCAATCAGTGCTCATCAGTGCAGTACCCATCCGTGCTCATCAGTGCAGTACCAATCAGTGCTCATCAGTGCAGTACCAATCAGTGCTCATCAGTGCAGTACCAATCAGTGCTCATCAGTGCAGTACCCATCCGTGCTCATCAGTGCAGTACCAATCAGTGCTCATTAGTGCAGTACCAATCAGTGCTCATCAGTGCAGTACCAATCAGTGCTCATCAGTGCAGTACCAATCAGTGCTAATTAGTGCAGTACCAATCAGTGCTCATTATTGTAGTACCAATTGGTGCTAATCAGTGCAGTACCCATGTGTGCTCATCCGTGCAGTACCTATCCGTGCTCATCAGTGCAGACTGCAGTACCAATCAGTGCTCATCAGTGCAGTACCCATCCGTGCTCATCAGTGTAGTACCCATCAGTGCTCATCATTGCAGTACCCATCAGTGCAGTACCCATCAGTGCAGTACCCATCAGTGCTTATCAGTGCAGTACCCATCAGTGCAGTACCCATCAGTGCTTATCAGTGCAGTACCCATCAGTGCAGTACCCATCAGTGCTTATCAGTGCAGTACCCATCAGTGCAGTACCCATCAGTGCTTATCAGTGCAGTACCAATCAGTGCAGTACCCATCCGTGCTCATCAGTGCAGTACCCATCAGTGCAGTGTCATTAATGTCCTTTCATCAGTGCCCATCAGTAAATAAGAAAATTTAAGAACAGAATTTTTTTTTTTAGCAAAAAATAAAACCCACATTGATGATTAAATACCACCAAAAGAAAACTATTTAAAATGATAAAAATGTCATATGGGTGTTGTTATTATTTGGGGCAAAAAGGTGGAAAAAGGCTGCTGTAGATGTATGACATACCCTTTTTGAGCCAGGACTGGAGTTCTCCAATCAGCAGGGAGCATGAACTTTAATTGCAGAGCTATAGGTTTGACTCAGCAGGGGGGGGGGGGGGTGTTGGACCTCTGCAGAGAGACCACTGCCCTCCAAACTAAGCGCAAGAGATCTTTTCTGTGCTGGAACGGGACAGGTTTTTCTACTCTGTGTTTACTTTCCAAAGTCTTTGCACACCTTTCATTTTAAATGCATCTCCAATGTATTCAGTTGCTTTTAAATGGAAAGTTTGAATTTCTGCTTTAGACTCCAGGCACAGGGCCGCCATCAGGGGGGAAGAGGCATTACACCTGTAAGGGGCCCGATGGTCCCCAGAGCCCCTTACCGGCCTGCCTGGCCCCCCTCACGTTTATTTTTGTTTTTTTGCATTACACCTGTAAGGGGCCCGATGGTCCCCAGAGCCCCTTATCGACCCGGCTGGCCCCCCTCCCGTTTATTTTTTTGCATTACACCTGTAAGGGGCCTGATGGTCCCCAGGGCCCCTTACAGGCCCGGCCGGCCCCCCTCACATTTTTTTTTGCATTACACCTGTAAGGGGCCCGATGGTCCCCAGAGCCCCTTATCGACCCGGCTGGCCCCCCTCCCGTTTATTTTTTGCATTACACCTGTAAGGGGCCTGATGGTCCCCAGGGCCCCTTACAGGCCCGGCCGGCCCCCCTCACATTTTTTTTTGCATTACACCTGTAAGGGGCCCAATGGTCCCCAGGGCCCCTTACAGGCCCGCCTGGCCCCCCTCACATGTTTTTTCATATTTTTTTTGCATTACACCTGTAAGGGGCCCGATGGTCCCCAGGGCCCCTTACCGACCCAGCTAGCCCCCCTCCTGTTTATTTTTTTGCATTAAACCTATAAGGGGCCCGATGGTCCCCAGGGCCCCTTACAGGCCCGGCCGGCCCCCTTCCCTTTTTTTTTTTTGCATTACACCTGTAAGGGGCCCAATGGTCCCCAGGGCCCCTTACAGGCCTGCCTGGCCCCCCTCACGTTTTTTTTTCATATATTTTTTTTGCATTACACCTGTAAGGGGCCCGATGGTCCCCAGGGCCCCTAACCGACCCGGCTGGCCCCCCTCCCATTTATTTTATTTTTTTGCATTACACCTATAAGGGGCCCGATGGTCCCCAAGGCCCCTTCCCGTTTTTTTTTTTCATTACACCTGTAAGGGGCCCAATGGTCCCCAGGGGCCCTTACAGGCCCGGCCGCCCCCCTCCCATTTTGTTTCTTTTGCATTACACCTGTAAGGGGCCCGATGATTATTATATCACGTCGGGAGAGAAGAAATTACACTTGTTTTATTTTCGTCAGCACCCCCCCCCCCCCCCTCGGTTCTCTGCTCCAGGGGGTCCCTGCCTCAAGCTGTGTAAGGGGCCCCAAGATTTGCGATGGCTACCCTGTCCAGGCATAAGGCTGCACAGTGCACATGCTTACTGAATATGTGATCCTTTTACTTGACAAAAGTATTTGCAATTCCATTCAGTCTGTCAGACTTGTAATTCATCGTTGATGTGTGCCATGCGCCTTTTTATTTTTCCTGCCAGATAAAATGTTTGTTTCTGCAGAGCACACATGAATAAAAAATAGGAAACCATTCAGGCTTCAATCTAAAGGACGAACCGTGAATAAAAGTGTCTGGGTCTTTGTAACAAAACGGTTCCTTATCTACAGGTGGCACGGTGGTGCATCCCTCCGCTATTCACAAACAGTATCTGTGGCGGGATAATTAGAATTCATTCAGACTGGCAGGCTGTCTGTCAAGGCGTGAGGAGGCTCATGAAAAGGAAGCTCTGTGTCATCTTTCTGCTCGGTACTTAGGGAAAAAAATATCACACTGCCCTCCATAGGCTTAATTTTCCCCGTAGGCTACCTATACATCTCTCCCTCCAGATCCCATATACTGAAAAAAGTTATATTACTAGCATTATGCAATGTGTTGGCTCACAGTGTAGATCCTCCCACTCTGAGTCTGATTTCAGCTCTGTAAGGCCCCGTACACACGAGGGGATCTCCGCTGGAAATGGTCCGCCGGACCGTTTCCAGCGCAGATTCCTCCTCCGGATTTGGATCCGATGGCTTGTACACATCGGATCAAAATCCGCGCGGAATTCATCCGCGGTGACGTGTCGCGCCGTCGCTGCGGCGACGTGCGCGACGCTGGAAGGTAAGTTCTTCCACGCATGCGTCAAATCATTACAACGCATGCGAGGGAGGGGAGCGGACGAATTGATCCGGTGAGTCTGTACAGACCACCGGATCAATCCGCTGGACCCGATTCAAGCGGATAGATTTCTTAGCATGCTAAGAAATTTATATCCGCTTGAAATCGATCGGCCCGAGGAATCTCCGCGGATAAATATCCGCTAGGCCGTACAGACGACCGGATTTGTCCGCTGGAATTGATCCGCGGATCAATCCCAGCGGATAGATCCGGTCGTGTGTACAAGGCCTGAGGTGTTACAAGGGGTTAACATAAAGATACATTTCAAGTATTTAAATACAGTTAAACCTTGGATTGCGAGCATAATTAGTTCCCGAAACATGCTTGTAGTCCAAAGCACTTGTATATCAAAGCAAATTTTCCCATAAGAAATAATGGAAACTCAAATGATTTGTTCCACAACCATTTATTCATAAGTCAGCTTATAGTCCATATAAAAAGATTATAGCAATGTGATAAATTGTGTAACCATAAAATGTCCATCCACAAATGGAAGCCTCCACAAGGCGATTAGAAGCAAAATCCAGCAGGAGCTACAGAATATAAAAGAGAAGAGAGGCGCCTCTAAGTGTAGCAATGTGGTTACATTTAAAGTGGTTGTAAACCTTTAGGGCCGGATTCAGAAAGGACTTACGACGGCGTATCTCCAGATACGCCGTCTTAAGTCCAAATGTGCGCCCTCGTATCTATACGCGTATTCTTAAAACTAGATACGCCTGAAATTTGCAGAGATACGACCAACGTAAGTCTCCTATGCCGTTGTATCTTGGGTGCATATTTACGCTGGCCACAAGGGGCGCTTCTGTCGATTTACACGTTGAATATGCAAATGACCTAGATACGCCGTTTCACGAACATACTTGCGCCCGTCGCATTTAGCTAAGTCGTTTACGTAAGGCTTATGTCGTAAAGTTACCCCTGCTTTATGAGGCGTAAGTAATGCAAAAGTATGGACGTCGGAAACGTCGGAACAGCGTCGTATTTTACGTTGTTTGCGTAAGTCGTACATGAATGGGGCTGGGCGTAAGTTACGTTCACATCGAAAGCATTGAGCCGACATATCTTAGGGAGTATTTGCGACGTGATTCTGAGCATGCGCGCGAATGCGCCGTTCGATCGGCCATGCATTTACATGGGGTCACGCTTCATTACAATACAACACGCCCACTGCCTTGCTACTTTGAATTACGCAGGCTTACGCTGGCCCATTTATGTTACGCTGGCGAACATATGGGAGCAAGTGCTTTGTGAATACAGTACTTGCCTCTCTACGTTACTTCGGCGTAGCGCATATGAGATGTGCTACGCCCGCTCAAAGATACGCCAATGTATCTGAATCTGGCCCTTACAGACCACTTAGACCTACAGGTAAGCCTAGATTAAGGCTTACCTGTAGGTGCAAGAAATATCTTCTATACCTACACGGTTCCAAAAGAAACGGACAGGCGGTCCATTTCCATCTGATTTCACCAGAGGAGAGCAGGACTGTGCTGGTGCTATGCAGAGCGGACATGGAGCTGTCATCTGCCGTCAGTGGAGAGATCCTGTCAGGGCTGGACTCATCCCTTCCTTCTAAGTGCTGGCCGCTCAGCTGTTGGCTAATTGCCAGCTCCTATCTCTCCACAGTGACTCACCTATTGATGATCCTGCTCGTCAGTCCTGCCTACTTAAGCCTTCCAGATCATTTGCTCTCTGCCTTCGCCTTGGTCAACATCAGAGACTTTCTCCTGCGTTCCTTTGAAGACTTTGCTCGGCTTACATCCCTTCTGGCTCCTGATCGTGCTTGCTGTTCTAATACGTATATCTCTGGCTTGGCTGACTATCCGATCCGGCTCCTGAACTCTGGCTATGTTTTGACTACGCTTACTCTGTTTATTTTTTTATTATTATTATTATTATTATTATTAATAAACAAGTGTGATTTAACTGTACTTCTGTCTCGGTCTGATTCATGGTTTCTGACAGATCCCCCGATGATCAAGCAGATTCCGCCTAGCGAAGGCGCCCGTGTGAAAGGGGTCTTTGTTTTCCCCCTAGTGACCATTCAAATGCTATTTGATTTCCCTTAGAGAGTAAAATCTAAAAGCTGATTGTTCACGGTTGGCATTAACTTTTTTTAGTCCCCATTTTGTTCTTTTCAATTTTTTTTTTACCTTTTTTTCATGTCTAAATAAAATCAGAAGACCCCGGTAATAAACAAAAGACGGAAGAGACGAAAGAGTCAAAATCATTTAATTTAAAGGTTTATTTGTATATATTTGGAGACAGATGAGGACTACAGTATACAATTCCTCAGAAAGCACAAATGTACATTATTTGTATCCTTTAAAAATGTTCTGTACAGCATTACCCAGCTAGCACTGTGTACTTTCAAAGTGCAAAATCTGCTAAACCCTCCAATGACACACCCGTTAGTGAATACAGCTCACCCCCCTCATGCCCCACACCTTCACTTTACCATCGGAACTCTGCGCCCACCCCCATACAATCCAGCCTTTGGAGGGACCAATGGTGTTAATCCAGGGTGGGGATCTCCGGACTGTATTGCATAACCCATGGAAGAGCGAGGTGCCGCTGATTTACTGTAGATGCAGTTAGCAGGCATGTCCCATAACTAAGTAGATGCCAGGCCAAGGAAGAGGAGATTGGAAGGGTTCAAAGCTTTACCCTGTCTTATATATTTTTTTTTGGAACTGGTAGGGGGCGCCACCATTTCTGTGCAGGATGGAGAAGCATGGTTGGTGCTCAGATGTGCGAGGGAAGGTTCTGAATGGGGGCGGAGGGCGGTACCGGACGGGGCTTGATCTCACGGGACTTCATGTAGGAGAGGAACTGTTCTGGGATCTCGGCTAAGACGTCCTTGGCGAGCCGGGCCATGCTGAGGACTTGGTTTCCAGAACGATCCACATAATCGCGGAATGGCACGAACTGCAGAGAAAAAAAACAAAAACAGTTAGGCTCTGTAGCAATCTTTCTTCCTAGCCTGCATGTTGTGAAATAAGAAGCAGACCATCAAAATCCCATGACTTCATTTTAGCCGACAATAACATTTTTGCAAATTCATTTTGCAAGAGTTTTCTATTATACGTACTGACAACATTTTGAGTATATCCTCATGTAAAACTCAGTAAAACTTTGAAAAGAGTACCATCATCCGAATTGGAATAGGAAAATTGAACTAAGTGAACATATGGTGGCAGTTGCTGATGCTGTCTAACCAATAAAATCACCTAGAGGGAGGATGTGCTGGACTGTCTCGGTACTGATAATAATACTATGGGCCAGATTCAGATAGATTATCGGATCTTTAGATCTGTTTTTCGATCCGCCGGTCCAATTTTGCGAGGCAAGTGCATGATTCACCAAGCACTTACCTCGAAAATTGCACCGTCGGATCGTAACTCCCCCCGGCGGAATTCAAATTCCGCGGCTAGGAGGAGTGTACAATTCAAATCAGGCGCGTTCCCGCGCCGATTTAACTGCGCATGCGTCGCCGGCAAAATTTGCCAGTGCGCATGCTCCAAATGACGTCGCTAGGACGTCAATGTTTTCGGCGGCTACGTCAATTGCGGCCATCCGTATTCCCGATCGACTTACGCAAACGACGTAAAAATTTGAATCTCGGCGCGGGAACGACGGCCATACTTAACATTAGCTACCCCTCATATAGCAGGGGTAACTATCCGCCGGAAAAAGCCGAACGCAAACAACGTAAAAAAAAAGCGACAGGCTTGAATCGGCGGTTCTCCTCATTTGCATATCCAACGCGTAAAAAACTGCGACGACACCTAGCGGCCGGCGGTAGATTGCAGCCTAAGATCCGACTGGTGTAAGGCACTTACACCAGTCGGATCTAAGGGAGATCTATGCGGAACTGATTCTTATGAATCAGTCGCATAGATCCGACCGTGGGATCTCAGAGATACGACGGCGGATCAGGAGATACGACGGCGGATCAGGAGATCCGCCATCGTATCCCCTTGATGAATCTGCCCCTATATGTGTCAATGTTATCAGTACCGAGACAGTCCAGCACGTCCTCCCTCTAGGTGATTATATTGGTTAGACAGCATCAGTCACTGCCAACATATGTTCACTTAGCTCAATTTTCCTATTATATGTACTGGGAATTACACTGCTAAACTAAATGGGCCGGATTCAGATACCTGAGTGCATCTGTCCGGCCGGCGTAACGTATCCTAGATACGTTACGCCGCTGTAACTTTGGGCGCAAGTTCCGTATTCAGAAAGAACTTGCGCCCTAAGTTACGGCGGCGTAACGTATGTGGGCCGGCGTAAGCCCGCCTAATTCAAATGGGGATGTTGGGGGCGTGTTTTATCTAAATTTGGCTTGACCCCGCGTATTTTACGTTTTTTTAGAACGGAGCATGCGCCGTTCGTGAAAACATCCCAGTGCGCATGCTCGAAAATCCGCAGCAAAACGTCATTGCTTTCGACGTGAACGTAAATTACATCCAGCCCTATTCGCGAACTACTTACGCAAACAAGGTAAAATTTCAAAACTCGGCGCGGGAACGACGGCCATACATAACATTAGCTATGCCTCATACAGCAGGGGTAACTATAAAAAAAAGAATGGAAAGAATGAGGGAATTCTGTATTGTGGTTGGTCAGTTGTGAAAACCTGGGATAGTTTCAGGGACAAACATTTCCTGGGACGGGTAGACATTACTAGGGACTGCAATGTGCACACTTTCTACTTTACCTGCACAATGTCTCTTTCTGCAAAGCGGCCTCTGGAGGAAACCCGGACTTCATCTCCATCTAGTTCTTCCATGGCTGCAAATACCAAAAAACAGGGACTTATTTCAGTGCAGGTATTACAGCAATCTATTGCTTCAGTATACAGGCTACACCTGAATTTTTAATCCACGTCCATGTGAAAGCTGCTTTTTATTTTGCGCTCTTTGTTCATTAATACATCATTAAAAAAATTTTTTTTAAATGCAAGCAGTTGCTTCTTCTTTCACTGTCTGATGTCTGTCACAGACTGGGAGGAGCGACATGACCTGTAACTGTTAACCACTTGATTACTGAGCCTGTTTTTCAGATTCAGTGTTTACGAGACTAAAACAGTTTTTTTTGCTAGAATATTACTTAAAACCCCCAAACATTATATATATATTTTTTCTAACACCCTAGAGAATAAAATGGCAGTCATTGCAATACTTTTTGTCACACCGTATTTGCGCAGTGGTCTTACAAGCGCACTTTTTTTGGAAAAAAAAACACTTTTTTGAATTAAAAAATAAGACAACAATAAATTTTTCCCAATTTTTTATATATTGTGAAAGATAATGTTACGCCGAGTAAAATGATACCCAACATGTCATGCTTAAAAATTGCGCCCGCTCGTGGCATTGCGTCAAACTTTCACCCTTAAAAATCTCGATAGGCGACGTTTAAAAAATTCTACAGGTTGCATTTTTTGAGCTACAGAGTAGGCCTAGGGCTATAATTATTGCTCTCGCTCTAACGATCGCGGCGATACCTCACTTGTGTGATTTGAACACCGTTTTCATATGCGGGTGCTACTCGCGTATGCGTTCGCTTCTGCGCGCAAGCTCCTCGGCACGGGTCGCTTTAAAAACATTTTTTTTTTGTTTTCTTATTTATTTTTATTTATTTTATTACTTTTTACACTGAAAAAAAAAAAAATTTGATCACTTTTATTCCTATTATAAGGAATGTAAACATCCCTTGTAATAGAAAAAAGCATGACAGGTCCTCTTAAATATGAGATCTGGGGTCAAAAAGACCTCAGATCTCATATTTAGACTAAAATGCAAGAAAAAAACAAAATTTTTGGAAATGTCATTTTTTCAAATGACAAAAAAAAAAATGTTGCTTTAAGAGGCTGGGCGGGACTGACGTTTTGACGTCACTTCCGCCCAGCAGAGCTATGGGGACGGGTGAAGGAGATTTTTCCTTCACTCGTAACCCCGCTCAGCTGCCGAACGGTCCCGATCTCCTCCGCCGCTACCGACGGCTCCGGTAAGCGGCGGAGGGCGCGGGACAGCGGCGGGAGGGGGGGGCCCCTCTCCCGCCACCGATAACGGCGATCTCGCGGCGAATCCGCCGCGGAGACCGCCGTTATCGTGGACAGGACCGTCGGCACTAAAGATGGATACCTCAGTTGTGGCAGCAGCTGCTGCCGTTACCGAGATATCCATCTTTAAACACAGGATGTATTTTGACTATGGGCTGGAAACCAAGTGGTTAAGAGAAATGTTTTCTGTTGAGGCCAAAGTGGACTTTAATGGTGCCATACAGACAGGGCCGGATTTCCCACAAGGCCACTGAGGCCAGGCCTTGGGGCGGCAGGGCTCCAAGGGGCGGCAGTGGAATGGAGTCCCCCGACGCCCGGAACATACAGTTAGGGCGGTAAGTTATGGGGGCAATGTCACTGAAATCACTTGTAAAATATGTGCTCCCGTCCGTTCTCCCCTCTCCCCCACCCCACATACCTCTCTCTGCTGGCTCTGTCTTCGGGACTCTGTCCTCCCCCCGGCCACCGAGTCTGTCTCCTGTCCCTGCTGCCGATGTACACAGTGAGAGGGGGGAGAGCTGTGCTCTTCCCATCTCAGCTGTGACAGGAGTTCTAGCACAGTGCTAGGACTCCTGTTTTGGAAGTGACAGGGTCCATAAACAGGGCCGGATTTGCTCTCCCTGCCGCCCCAAGGCCAGGTTCCACAATGCACCCCCTCCCCGCCAACCGACCCCCCCCCCAAATCAACGGAGAATGTGCAGCACGGTTAGATCAAATATGTTTTGTTTGTTTTTTTACTTTTTTATCACTTTATTTTTATTTATTTGTAGCTTGTCGCTTACTTTTTAAAATGTTTGTATCATTTTCTTATTATTTTTCTTATTTTTTTTTTATTCTTTACTTTTTTATTTTATTAATTTAATTATTATTTCTTATTATTTATTTATTTTTTATTAATTTTTTTTCACTTAACTTTTTTGCTATCACACAGGAGAAAACAATTTCCTGTGTGATAGCAATTGGAGGTGACATGTTCTCTTTATTGACAGGCCCGGATTTCCCACAAGGCCACTGAGGCCAGGCCTTGGGGCGGCAGGGCTCCAAGGGGCGGCAGTGGCATGGAGTCCCCCGGCGCCCGGAACATACAGTTAGGGCGGTAAGTTATGGGGAAATCCGCTCGCTCGTGATTGCGGCAATGTCACCGAAATCACTTGTAAAATGTGTGCTCCCGTCCGTCCTCCCCTCTCCCCCACCCCACATACCTCTCTCTGCTGGCTCTGTCTTCGGGACTCCGTCCTCCCCCCCGGCCACCGAGTCTGTCTCCTGTCCCTGCTGCCGATGTACACAGAGAGAGGGGAGAGCTGTGCTCTTCCCATCTCAGCTGTGACAGGAGTTCTAGCACAGTGCTAGGACTCCTGTTTTGGAAGTGACAGGGTCAATAAAGAGAACATGTCACCTCCAATTTCTATCACACAGGAAATAGTTTTCTCCTGTGTGATAGCAAAAAAGTTAAAGGGGTTTTCCACCCATTTTGTAAGGTTATTAAAAGTCAGCAGCTACAAAAAGTGTAGCTGCTGGCTTTTAATAAACCGACACTTACCTGCTCCACGTTCCAGCGACGCGCCGGACGGGGTCGGTTGGCGGGGAGGGGGTGCATTGTGGAACCTGGCCTTGGGGCGGCAGGGAGAGCAAATCCGGCCCTGCATACAGACGCTTGAAAAGCAGGTAATAAGTAAAAAATTGGATTTTATTCAGTTTACCAATACAGTGGACGCACAAAGTACCAATGCCAGAAACAGCTAGGTAATGCGCATTCTCAAAGGAAGGCCAGCGATGGCTATAAAGAAACTTTTAGGGGAACTATGCTGGAAGACCAGTTACGTTTTACAGTCTAGAAGAAAACGGAGCAATTTTCCACTCAAATTCCACAAAATATAGAAGATTGTCGCCATTACACAGAAAGATTCATTTCACGGTTATTACATATAGACTCGTATCTGGTGAAAGCTGTGTGTAAGGCGGCCATCTACTCTATTATGACACACAATGATATAAAGAGATACTATAGATGGCTTCAGGTAAATACTACTTACAAGACATCTCTCCCTGGTGGTTAAATTTTATATGAGTATATGTGAAGGAAGACGGGTCATTTCTATAGTAACAGTCTCGGGGATCCGTAGAATCTTGCTGCGGATACACTGGTATAGATTTTCGCTCACAGAGGGGGATCTGCTGCCAGGAGACAACGTACAGACTGCAAATTGAAAATCTGTAGAGCTTGCAAAGTTAATTAATTCTCTACCTTCCCTTACACATATTTGTAGAAAGAGCGAGCGGGGCTTTAAAGAAGTCCCTGCTTAGTGCTGATCACATGTGAGACCAGAGCCGTCTTTAGGGCAGGGCAAAAGGGGCAGATTCCCTGTCATGGCTGTGAGGCCTAAAGCAGCTGCCTCATACTTGCCAACTATCCCAGTTTAAATGCCCTTGTCTCTTGAAGTTTTAGTCCTGTGCTGTGTCCTGATATCTCAGTGTGAAGTGCTGCTACTAATGCTGCCCAGCTCTGCCCTATTGTTGTGTACAGATGACTCACCTGCGGACCCTGTGTTTACATGTAAATAACCGTCATTCATGTGTAAATAATGGGATCATTCATATGCAAATAACAGGAGCATTCATATGTAAATAGCTGAGGCCGGCAGAATTCATATGTAAATAAAGGCTGCATTCATATGTATATCATGCCCCTCTGCAATGAAGAGATGATGTGCTGAAACCTCTAGCAACCAATCAGCAGGGCCGGACTTACCATTGGGCTTGACTGGGCTCAAGCCCAGGGGCCCTACCCAATAGGGGGCCCCCTTTTTTTTAGGGGTCCGGAGGTCCCCAGGGGCCCGGAGGCCCCCAGGGCCCCGGACAGCAACCCCCCTTTTTTTATTTATTTTTTGTAAAAAAATGTTTTTTTTTATATATTTTTTATTTTTATATATATAATATATATATATATATATATATATATATATATATATATATATTTTATTATTATTAAAGGGCCCAGGGGTCTCCAGGGCCCCCGGATGGCAACCCACCTTTTTTATTTTTTTATAAAAAAAATTACATTTTTTTATATATATATATATATTTTTTTTTTATTAAAGGGCTCAGAGGTCCCCAGGGCCCCATGTGGCAACCCCCCCTTTTTTTATTTTTTTTATAAATGTTTATTTTTTTATTTTTGTTTATTTTTCTATTTTTTATTAAAAGGCCCAGAGGTTCCCAGGGGCCCAGAGGTCCCCAGGGCCCCCGGATGGCAACCTCCCTTTTTTTATGTATTTTTTATAAATGTTTTTTTTTTTATTATTAAAGGGCCCAGAGGTTTATTTTTTCTTTTTATTAAAAGGCCCAGAGGTCCCCAGGGCCCCGGATGGCTACCCCCCTTTATATATATATATATATATATATATATATATATATATATATATATATATTTGTTTTCTTCTTTACTTCTTATTTTTTTTGTAAAGGCCCCCCCGCTTCTCAATTTGCGGCAGCCCCCACGCTTCTCAATTTCAGGCGGCAGCACCCCCACCCCCCCTAGGTTCTCTGCTTCAGGGGGCCCATGCCTTAAGCTGTGCAAGGGGCACCAAAATTCCTGATGGCGGCCCTGCGCATACCTCCCAACACGCACAGATTCTGTGGGACTTTCCCGCACAGACAGCTTCTTCCCGCAGTCCCGCAAAAGGTTTAATTTTCCCGCACTGCAAGAGGAGGCAGCACGGAAGCAGGAGGAACCGGAGCGGTGTGGAGGACTGTGGCTGCTGAAGGGAAGAAAGCCGACAGCCGGGCTAATGACAGTCTGTGGCCCCGGCTGTTGGCACAGGTGAGAGGCATTCCCCCCCTCAACAACTGCAAAATCCCCCCCCCCGCTCAACAACTTTAATGTGCTCCCCCCCCGCTCAACAACTTCAATTCGCCCCCCCCCCGCTCAACAACTTCGATCCCCCCCCAATTCTCGGCTCCAGGGGGCCCCTTCAACACTCAAGCCCAGGGGCCCCTACCACCCTAAGTCCTGCCCTGCCAATCAGTGAGCAGTATTACTGTACAGTAATCTCTAGCAACCAATCAACAGTAAGAAATCATGTGCTGTAACCTCTAGCAACTAATCAGTGAGCTGTAATATGTGCTGTAACCTCAAGCAACCAGTCAGTAAGTGGAAATGATATGCTGTAACCTCTGGCAACCAATCACAATCGTTACCTGATCTGATAAAGCCAGTTTACTGTAAGTCTAGCTGATATTTATTGTATGTCTCAGAGCAGGTGGAGAGCAAAAGAGAGATGTCTGTAGATATTACAGTGGGGGGGGGGGGGGGAGATGTCTGTGGATATTACAGTGGGGGGGGGGGAGATGTCTGTGGATATTACAGTGGGGGAGATGTTGTGGATATTACAGTGGGGAGAGGTCTGTGGATATTACAGTGGGGGAGATGTCTGTGGATATTACAGTGGGGGAGATGTCTGTGGATATTACAGTGGGGGGAGATGTCTGTGGATATTACAGTGGGGAGATGTCTGTGGATATTACAGTGGGGGAGATGTCTGTGGATATTACAGTGGGGAGATGTCTGTGGATATTACAGTGGGGGAGATGTCTGTAGATATTACAGTGGGGGGGGGAGATGTCTGTGGATATTACAGTGGGGGGGGGAGATGTCTGTGGATATTACAGTGGGGGAGATGTTGTGGATATTACAGTGGGGAGAGGTCTGTGGATATTACAGTGGGGGAGATGTCTGTGGATATTACAGTGGGGGGAGATGTCTGTGGATATTACAGTGGGGGGAGATGTCTGTGGATATTACAGTGGGGAGATGTCTGTGGATATTACAGTGGGGAGATGTCTGTGGATATTACAGTGGGGGAGATGTCTGTGGATATTACAGTGGGGGAGATGTCTGTGGATATTACAGTGGGGGAGATGTCTGTGGATATTACAGTGGGGGAGATGTCTGTGGATATTACAGTGGGGGAGATGTCTGTGGATATTACAGTGGGGGAGATGTCTGTGGATATTACAGTGGGGGAGATGTCTGTGGATATTACAGTGGGGGGGGGGGGGAGATGTCTGTGGATATTACAGTGGGGGAGATGTTGTGGATATTACAGTGGGGAGAGGTCTGTGGATATTACAGTGGGGGAGATGTCTGTGGATATTACAGTGGGGGGAGATGTCTGTGGATATTACAGTGGGGGGAGATGTCTGTGGATATTACAGTGGGGAGATGTCTGTGGATATTACAGTGGGGGAGATGTCTGTGGATATTACAGTGGGGAGATGTCTGTGAATATTACAGTGGGGGAGATGTCTGTAGATATTACAGTGGGGGGGGGGTTAGATGTCTGTGGATATTACAGTGGGGGGGGGAGATGTCTGTGGATATTACAGTGGGGGAGATGTTGTGGATATTACAGTGGGGAGAGGTCTGTGGATATTACAGTGGGGGAGATGTCTGTGGATATTACAGTGGGGGGGGGGGGGGAGATGTCTGTGGATATTACAGTGGGGGAGATGTCTGTGGATATTACAGTGGGGAGAGGTCTGTGGATATTACAGTGGGGGAGATGTCTGTGGATATTACAGTGGGGGGAGATGTCTGTGGATATTACAGTGGGGAGATGTCTGTGGATATTACAGTGGGGAGATGTCTGTGGATATTACAGTGGGGGAGATGTCTGTGGATATTACAGTGGGGGAGATGTCTGTGGATATTACAGTGGGGGAGATGTCTGTGGATATTACAGTGGGGGAGATGTCTGTGGATATTACAGTGGGGGAGATGTCTGTGGATATTACAGTGGGGGAGATGTCTGTGGATATTACAGTGGGGAGATGTCTGTGGATATTACAGTGGGGGAGATGTCTGTGGATATTACAGTGGGGGAGATGTCTGTGGATATTACAGTGGGGAGATGTCTGTGGATATTACAGTGGGGGAGATGTCTGTGGATATTACAGTGGGGAGATGTCTGTGGATATTACAGTGGGGAGATGTCTGTGGATATTACAGTGGGGGAGATGTCTGTGGATATTACAGTGAGGAGATGTCTGTGGATATTACAGTGGGGAGATGTCTGTGGATATTACAGTGGGGAGATGTCTGTGGATAATACAGTGGGGGAGATGTCTGTGGATATTACAGTGGGGGAGATGTCTGTGGATATTACAGTGGGGGAGATGTCTGTGGATATTACAGTGGGGGAGATGTCTGTGGATATTACAGTGAGGAGATGTCTGTGGATATTACAGTAGGGGGAGATGTCTGTGGATATTACAGTGGGGGAGATGTCTGTGGATATTACAGTGGGGGGAGATGTCTGTGGATATTACAGTGGGGGAGATGTCTGTGGATATTACAGTGGGGGAGATGTCTGTGGATATTACAGTGGGGGAGATGTCTGAGGATATTACAGTGGGGGAGATGTCTGTGGATATTACAGTGGGGGGAGATGTCTGTGGATATTACAGTGGGGGAGATGTCTGTGGATATTACAGTGGGAGGAGATGTCTGTGGATATTACAGTGGGGGGAGATGTCTGTGGATATTACAGTGGGGGAGATGTCTGTGGATATTACAGTGGGGGGAGATGTCTGTGGATATTACAGTGGGGGAGATGTCTGTGGATATTACAGTGGGGGAGATGTCTGTGGATATTACAGTGGGGGAGATGTCTGTGGATATTACAGTGGGGGAGGTGTCTGTGGATATTACAGTGGGGAAGATGTCTGTGGATATTACAGTGAGGAGATGTCTGTGGATATTACAGTGGGGGGAGATGTCTGTGGATATTACAGTGGGGAGATGTCTGTGGATATTACAGTGGGAAGATGTCTGTGGATATTACAGTGGGGAGATGTCTGTGGATATTACAGTGGGGGAGATGTCTGTGGATATTACAGTGGGGGGAGATGTCTGTGGATATTACAGTGGGGGAGATGTCTGTGGATATTACAGTGGGGGAGATGTCTGTGGATATTACAGTGAGGAGATGTCTGTGGATATTACAGTGGGGGAGATGTATGTGGATATTACAGTGGGGGGAGATGTCTGTGGATATTACAGTGGGGGGAGATGTCTGTGGATATTACAGTGGGGGGAGATGTCTGTGGATATTACAGTGGGGGAGATGTCTGTGGATATTACAGTGGGAGGAGATGTCTGTGGATATTACAGTGGGGGGAGATGTCTGTGGATATTACAGTGGGGGAGATGTCTGTGGATATTACAGTGGGGGAGATGTCTGTGAATATTACAGTGGGGGAGATGTCTGTGGATATTACAGTGGGAGGAGATGTCTGTGGATATTACAGTGGGGGAGATGTCTGTGGATATTACAGTGGGGGAGGTGTCTGTGGATATTACAGTGGGGAAGATGTCTGTGGATATTACAGTGAGGAGATGTCTGTGGATATTACAGTGGGGGAGATGTCTGTGGATATTACAGTGGGGAGATGTCTGTGGATATTACAGTGGGAAGATGTCTGTGGATATTACAGTGGGGAGATGTCTGTGGATATTACAGTGGGGGAGATGTCTGTGGATATTACAGTGGGGGAGATGTCTGTGGATATTACAGTGGGGGAGATGTCTGTGGATATTACAGTGGGGGGAGATGTCTGTGGATATTACAGTGGGGAGATGTCTGTGGATATTACAGTGAGGAGATGTCTGTGGATATTACAGTGGGGGAGATGTATGTGGATATTACAGTGGGGGGAGATGTCTGTGGATATTACAGTGGGGGAGATGTCTGTGGATATTACAGTGGGGGAGATGTCTGTGGATATTACAGTGGGGGAGATGTATGTGGATATTACAGTGGGGGAGATGTATGTGGATATTACAGTGGGGGGAGATGTCTGTGGATATTACAGTGGGGGAGATGTCTGTGGATATTACAGTGGGGAGATGTATGTGGATATTACAGTGGGGGAGATGTCTGTGGATATTACAGTGGGGGAGATCTCTGTGGATATTACAGAGGGGACAATATATGGTGGTGATCCGAAAAATTTATGTGCGTTATAATTAATCTAAATTAGTCGATTCAATCGATAAAAAAATCGATTAATAGAACACGGAAATTCTAATCAGTAACAGCCCTACTAAAAATAAAAGGTAACAAAAGCATGAAAAAAAAGAAGAACACTAATGCAGCTACCACATCTCTGAATTTGTTACATCTTTGTTTTTGGATTTACAAGGTGAAGAATTAAACAAGACAAGTAGCCTTTCCCTTTAAACAATCAGCAATGCATTTCCTGTTGGTCCCCACTGCGAACTTAATAGTGTAAAAAGGCAATTTCCCCTGAATGAGTGAGGAAGTGAGATTAATACAGCGGCAAAGGGTTGGTTACGCTGGGTATTGTTCTGCCGCTTCCATGCATAATGCACACACTGGGTGATAAAGACACATTATGTGACATTATCTCGGAGCTGCCACTAATGAAGGTTTTTTAATAAAGACCTCCTCTCTCTCCTGTGGGAGCCATAAGCTTGGACAAAGCATGTGAGTCAGCACCTTCTCCCTCCATACGCCACACTGAAACTTATCATCCATATTAACAAAGGCTAATGCGCCTTTTTTTAATTTTCTCACTAATTATTTTATGCACTTGGGGGGAGCAGAAGGAGATAAATGTGCAATCGTTTGGTTACAGCCGAAGACAGTGCAGCAGCGGAAACGTAATAAATAAAGAAAAGCAAAAAGTACCAGGATTGTCCCGCCAGTAATGGGGATCACGTGCCTTCGTTATCATTGTATTTTGAATGTACAATATGTACATATTTACATTATTAACCACTAACATACAGGGCACTTTTACACCTTCCCGCCCAGACCAATTTTTAGCTTTCAGCGCTGTTGCACTTTGAATGACAATTGCACGGTCATGCTACACTGTACCCAAACAAAATTTTTATCATTTTGTACCCACAAATAGAGCTTTCTTTTGGTGGTATTTGATCACCTCTGGGATTTTTATTTTCTGCAAAAAAAAAAAAATGACCGAAAATGTAGAAAAAATAAATAAATTTGTTGTTTCCGTTATAAAACATTGTAAATAAGTAAGTTTTCTCCTTCACTAATGGGCACTGATGGTACTGCACTGACTGGCACTGATAAGGTGGCCCTGATGGGCACCGATGAGGTGGCACTGATGTGGCATTGATGATGGGCACCATTATGCGGCACTGATGGGCAGCACGGATGGGCACTGATGGGTGGCACGGATAGGTGGCACAGATAGGCGGCACGGATGGGCAAGGATAGGCGGCACGGATGGGCAGGTATAAGCGGCACGGATGGGTGGCACGGATGGGCAGGTATAGGCGGCACGGATGGGCAGGGATAGGCGACATGTATGGGCACTGATAGGTGGCATGGATGGGCACTGATAGGCGGCATGGATGGGCACTGATAGGCGGCATGGATGGGCATAGATGGGCACTAACTAATGTGTTGTACTAATGGATGCCAATCAGTGCCAAACAATGCCTGCCAATCAGTGATGCCCATTGTGGGCACTGATTGGCATCCATTGTGGCACTGATTGGCATCCATTATGTGTCATCCCTGGTGGTCTAGGGTGGCATACCTTTGATTTAAATCCCTGGTGATCTAGTGGAATCCCTGGTGGTCCAGTGGGCATCCTCAGGGGGGGCTGTGCTGATAATCGATCAGCACAAACCCCCCCTGTCAGAGGAGCAGCCGATCGTCTCTCCTCTACTCGCGTCTGACAGACGCGAGTGAGGAAAAGCCGATTACCGGCTTTTGCTGTTTACATCGTGATCAGCCGTGATTGGACACGGCTGATCACGTGGTAAAGTGTCTCCGTGAGAGACACTTTACATAGATCGGTGTTGAGGGGTGTCAGACTGACACCCTGCAACAACGATCGCCACAATGGCGCCCCCGGGGGCGCGCAGCGGCTCAGAATCCTGAGGACGTCATATGACGTCCTGTCAGGATTCTACAACCACTTTGCCGCCGTCAATCTGTCATTGGCGGGCAGCAAGTGGTTAATAAAAAAAAAAAAGAAAAGTATTTTATTTGTAAATACATTTTTAATGCTTTGTACCATTGCTGAAAGCTGAAGTATAAACAAAACGGTTGCGGTAGGTATCGGTAATTGGCATCGGCGAGTACTAAATAAAAAGTATCGGTACTCGTTGTAAGAAAAATTGTATTTTGTGCATTCCTACTAATAGCCAGATACCCTAACCCTTTTTTGCTTTTATTATTATTATACAAACTGAGGCTGAAGCGCTATGAACTAAGAGGGTATGAGTAAAATGAATTTGTCAGTCCAATGCAAGCATGTAAGACTTAGAAGCAATCATGACGCTCTCTACGTTACACCAGCGCCACCTCTGGCCGGTTTAATACACGACATTCAGTCTTCATATTAGTATTCACAATGTGTGAACGATTTGCATCTAGATTTGTGAATGTCACAGTTTCACCCTTCATGTAAAGGCTATAATTTTCCTAACATTTTTCCGCCAAAGTTAAACGAGCTGTAGGTTCTCAAATCATGGCAACCCATCTTATGCGTTACTTACCTACTAATTTGAGAGCGAGCCATGTAAATTCGGGTCACTGGTCGATGATGAAAATATATCTCCTCAGTCACTAATTCAATTTAAGACTAAGAGATGAATATCTTTCCTTTCCCTATACTTTTCAGATAAGTATGGTAAGTGAATCAAAGCAGTTTTGAGAATTGAAGGCGGCTAGCCTAAGGAGGCATCTGCACTGGGCGTCCAAAGAATTAGGGGCTTGTAGTCAAGGGGCCAGATTCTCAAAGACTTACGACGGCATATCAGTAGATACGCCGTCGTAAGTCCGAATCTGCGCCGTCGTATCTTTAAGCGTATTCTGGAAACCAGATACGCTTAAATTTGTCTAAGATACGAGCAGCGTAAGTCTCCTACGCCGTCGTATCTTAGGGTGCATATTTACGCTGGCCGCTAGGTGGCGCTTCCGTTGTTTTCCGCGTCGAATATGTAAATGAGCAAGATACGCCGATTCACGAACGTACGTGCGCCCGTCGCAATTAGTTACGCCGTTTACGTAAGACATACGCCGGCGTAAAGATAAAGCAGGTCTCTAGGTGGCGCAGCCCATGCAAAGTATGGACGTCAGAACAACCGTATCTTTTTACGTCGTTTGCGTAAGTCGTACGCGAATAGGGCTGTGCGTAAGTTACGTTCACGTCGTAGCCAGTGTTCGATGTATCTTAGGCATTCTATCTGACGCATGCGCACTGGGATACGTCCACGGACGGCGCCGTACGTTCAAAACGTCATTTACGTGGGGTCATGCTTTATTTTCATAAAACACGCCCACCTCTTCCCAATTTGAATTAGGCGCGCTTACGCCGGCACATTTACGCTACGCCGCCGTAACTTAGGACGCAAGTGCTTTGTGAATACAGCACTTGCCTCTCTAAGTTGCGTTGGCGTAGCGTAAATACGATACGATACGCCCGCCCACACTTATGCCGCTCTACGTGAATCTAGGCCAGAGAGTTCAACTGTAACTAATTCAATGCTGTGACATTGCTAAAAAATAAATGAATCAAATGAAATTTTGTTTGATTGCAACATAGAAAACTATTTTTATAGGTGTTTCACTATTTTATTTCAGTTTTGAATGTGAAGACTGCTAATGCACAGCATTGTACTTATTACTGGGCATCGCTGCTGGCATACTAGGCACACATGGGGCAACCTTGGGGTTTATTTACTAAAGGGAAAAAGACTGTGGACTTGCTCCAGAGCTTAGTAAATGAGCAGAAACTCAGCTGAGTTTCATCATCCAATCATGTGCAAGCAAAAATACTGGCCCAGATTCAAGAAGCAATTGCGCCTGTGTAACCATAGGTTACACAGCGCAATTGCTTACTTGCTCCGGCGTTACGAATGCTCCTGATTCAGGAACATCGTAACGCCGACTGCAGCCTAAAATCTGCGTGGCATAAGGCTCTTATGCCACGCAGATTTTAGGCTGCATTCTTGCGTTGACCGCTAGGGGCGCTCCCATTGTGATCAGCGTATAGTATGCAAATTGCACACTAACACCGATTCACAATTGTTGCGGGGGCCCTGCGTACGCAAGTTACGTAGTTTCTGTACGGCGTGCTTAGCGTAAGGCTGCTCCTGCTAATAGGATACCCGTCGTTCCCGCGTCGCGAAATTTGAAATCTACGTCGTTTGCGCATGTGATTCGTGAATGGCGCTGGACCCATTCACGTTCACTTTGAAGCAAATGACGTCCTTGCGACGTCATTTGACGCAATACACGTCTGGAAAGTTTCCCGACGGAGCATGCGCTCTACGCTCGGCGCGGGAGCGCGCCTAATTTAAATGATTCCCTCCCCCGGCGGGATCATTTACATTGCGCGCGCTTACGCCGGGCAATTTTGCCGGCGCGCCCTCGCAATTTACGGAGCTACTGCTCCGTGAATCTAGGGCAGCGCAAAATATTTGCGGGGGCGCAGGGCAAAATCGTTGCCCTGCGCCTCCGCAAATAGAGCGCAAATGTACCTGAATCTGGGCCACTGTTTTTTTTATTTTCCATGCATGTGATTGGGTATTCTTTGGAAAGTGAAGCCTTATCTCATTTACTAAGCTCTGGAGCAACTCATACTTGCCAACTGTCCCGTTTTTAAAGGGACAGTCCCGTTTTTTGGGACCTAGTCCCAGCTAATTTAGCCTGCCGGGACTTGTCCCGGCTATTGGGGAAGGCAGGTGCGGCTTTTGGGTCTCAGCAGGGACCTGAGCCTGCGCTGTGTGTTCAGGATGCAAAGCTCCTTTCTGTCCCCTCCCCTCCTTCCAGTCTCGTGCTGTGCGGATCCTTGTTATCTCTGACTCAGCCTCCCCCTCCAATCAGCAGCGCGGTGTGCTGTGAGACCTTGGAGGCGGAGCTCACTGTAGCTCCTGTCGGCTGGCCAGAGGAAGGGAGGAGGTGAGTGAGCTGAACTTTTCTGGGAGAAGTTTCCTAGGGTGGATAGTAGTACAAACTTTCAAGGAGACTTTTTCTTAGGAGAAGGATCAAAGGAGATAGTGAGTTTGAGTGTGGGGGAGGGGAGGGAGGGATGAGGTCTGCAGCCCAAACACATTTTGACAGATCACTTCTAAGCAGGAACACTCTGTGCAAACATCATCCAATCCAATTGCTCAGACTAGATAATGTGGAGTCATTTATAGCCATTCATGTAACCTGTGTGTGTATGTGGTGAGTTCACACCTCTGATTGTACATGTATACAGGTTCTGAGTCTGTGCAATCAGAAGTGTGAACTCACCACTTACACACAGGTTACATGAATGGCTATAAATGACCCCACATTATCTAGTCTGAGCAATTGGATTGGATGCAGAGTGCTATAAACTGGATTACATAGATCTGTACATACTATCTGTCTGTTTGTACTTACATCTAGTACTGTTGTACGATTCATTGTTTTAAATGTTTTTAGTGGATGAGTTTTTTTTTAATATATACATCGCTATCTGACCACTTCTCAGTCCCCCTCTCCTGTACATACTGCCCCCAGCTTGCATCACCCCCAGATCACATCATACAGACATCACTCCGAGCTTCCTACCCCCCCCCCCCTGCTGAGGGACATCATTCCATGGTCACTTACCTTCCCTTATCTTCCCAACATCACTTCCTGATTACCCCATAGACACCACAAGAAATCCCTCCCCATTATGCCACCGCCATACCCTCCAAACTCCTCTCCCGTACTAACTGTGCCCATCATACCCTCTGCACTCCTCCTCTCCTGTACAAACTGCCCCAGCATACCCTCTGCACTCCTCCTCCTCTCCTGTACATACTGCCCCAGCATACCCTCTGCACTCCACCTCCTCTCCTGTACATACTGCCCCAGCATACCCTCTGCACTCCTCCTCCTCTCCTGTACATACTGCCCCAGCATACCCTCTGCACTCCTCCTCCTCTCCTGTACATACTGCCCCAGCATACCCTCTGCACTCCTCCTCCTCTCCTGTACATACTGCCCCAGCATACCCTCTGCACTCCTCCTCCTCTCCTGTACATACTGCCCCAGCATACCCTCTGCACTCCTCCTCTCCTGTACATACTGCCCCAGCATACCCTCTGCACTCCTCCTCTCCTGTACACACTGCCCCATCATACCCTCTGCACTCCTCCTCTCCTGTACATACTGCCCCCATCATACCCTCTGCACTCCTCCTCCTCTCCTGTACACACTGCCCCCATCATACCCTCTGCACTCCTCCTCCTCCTCTCCTGTACAAACTGCCCCAGCATACCCTCTGCACTCCTCCTCCTCTCCTGTACATACTGCCCCAGCATACCCTCTGCACTCCTCCTCTCCTGTACACACTGCCCCCATCATACCCTCTGCACTCCTCCTCCTCTCCTGTACATACTGCCCCAGCATACCCTCTGCACTCCTCCTCCTCTCCTGTACATACTGCCCCAGCATACCCTCTGCACTCCTCCTCCTCTCCTGTACATACTGCCCCAGCATACCCTCTGCACTCCTCCTCCTCTCCTGTACATACTGCCCCAGCATACCCTCTGCACTCCTCCTCTCCTGTACATACTGCCCCAGCATACCCTCTGCACTCCTCCTCTCCTGTACACACTGCCCCATCATACCCTCTGCACTCCTCCTCTCCTGTACATACTGCCCCCATCATACCCTCTGCACTCCTCCTCCTCTCCTGTACACACTGCCCCCATCATACCCTCTGCACTCCTCCTCCTCTCCTGTACATACTGCCCCATCATACCCTCTGCACTCCTCCTCTCCTGTACACACTGCCCCCATCATACCCTCTGCACTCCTCCTCTCCTGTACACACTGCCCCCATCATACCCTCTGCACTCCTCCTCCTCTCCTGTACACACTGCCCCCATCATACCCTCTGCACTCCTCCGCCTCTCCTGTACACACTGCCCCCATCATACCCTCTGCACTCCTCCTCCTCTCCTGTACACACTGCCCCCATCATACCCTCTGCACTCCTCCTCCTCCTCTCCTGTACACACTGCCCCCATCATACCCTCTGCACTCCTCCTCCTCTCCTGTACACACTGCCCCCATCATACCCTCTGCACTCCTCCTCCTCTCCTGTACACACTGCCCCCATCATACCCTCTGCACTCCTCCTCCTCCTCTTCTGTACACACTGCCACCATCATACCCTCTGCACTCCTCCTCCTCCTCTTCTGTACTCACTGCCCCCATCATACCCTCTGCACTCCTCCTCCTCTCCTGTACACACTGCCCCCATCATACCCTCTGCACTCCTCCTCCTCTCCTGTACACACTGCCCCCATCATACCCTCTGCACTCCTCCTCCTCTCCTGTACACACTGCCCCCATCATACCCTCTGCACTCCTCCTCCTCTCCTGTACACACTGCCCCCATCATACCCTCTGCACTCCTCCTCCTCCTCTTCTGTACACACTGCCCCCATCATACCCTCTGCACTCCTCCTCCTCTCCTGTACACACTGCCCCCATCATACCCTCTGCACTCCTCCTCCTCTCCTGTACACACTGCCCCCATCATACCCTCTGCACTCCTCCTCCTCTCCTGTACACACTGCCCCCATCATACCCTCTGCACTCCTCCTCCTCTCCTGTACACACTCCCCCCATCATACCCTCTGCACTCCTCCTCTCCTGTACATACTGCGGAGTGGGTGGAGCTTCGGGGAAGTGAGTGTGGTAATTAATTAATAGCTGTGCTGCAAAGTGTCCCTGGAATTTTTTTTCAAATGTTGGCAACTATGGCAACTGCACTTCGCATAGTGTCTTTTTGCCTTTAGTAAATAATCTAAAGATCTTCACGGACACCCAGGGCTGTCTTAATGAGAGGGCACTGCCCAGGGGCCCCAGCTGCACGGGGGGCCTGTCATGAACAATCTCGGCCACTAGATGGCAGCAGCGGCACTTTGGCGCGCGCGGGCGCGCGCACTCGCAGTCGCGACGCAATCGCGGCACACTCGCGCACCGTAATGCGCACGGGCGCGCGCACCAGCGGCGGCAGCGCGCGTGCACGTGAGGACGCCGTTTTGGCGCCAAACTCGGGTTCAAAAGGATCCTGACCCCTGCACTCATTGCTGACCTGTCTACAGCGCCCCCTGTGACCCTTGTACCCTTGTTCCTGTTATACCTGATTCCTGATCACCCGGCTTGTACCTGTCTCTCCCTGTCTGCTGCCTGCCCTGACTACGGATCGCCTGACCATTCTCCTGCCTGACCCACTGTACTTCTGCTGCCCGCCTGTTGCCGACTCTGCCCGGATTTGACTCTGCTGAACTTCCGCACCTGTACCGGATCCAATACCCATCAGCGGATCCCTCTGCTGGGACTTGTCCCCACTGGACTACAATACACCTTCCCCGCTGTTGCTGCCTCATCTGCTTCCTGCATCTTCACCTGCCTATTGGGTCTGCCAGCCTGCACCTGCTTCCCTACGCTGTCCGGGACCTCTGGAGCTCTTCTCAGCTCAGCACCAGCGCTGCAACCGGCACTCGTGCAACTCTGTAACCCCGAGCCCCCTGTCTGCTCTATCAGGGGTCTCGTGGTCAGAGGAGCAAGGGCAGCCACTCCTTGCACGTCGGGCTCGCCAACCAGGTACGTGACAGTACAGGTCAGCCATGTCCGAGCCCGCGCAGGGAGTGGATCCCATGCAGGAACTCTGCCGTCACCTTGAGGGACTAACCCAGGCGGTCCGAACCCTGCAAGAGGGTTATACAAGATTGGAGAACCGCGTCCAGGCCTTATCAGTTCCAGCTCCCACTGCTGCAGCCGCGGGTAATGCCACCTCACCTTCTGTGATCATGTTGCCACCAGAGCCCAAGGTCCCTACACCGGAGAGGTTTTCAGGGGATCGGAGCAAATATCGTGCCTTCCGGAACGCCTGTGAACTATTCTTTGCCCTGCAGCCGAGGACCTTTTCCTTGGAGGCCACCAAGGTGGGGTTCGTGATCTCACTTCTATCCGGAGAACCACAGGCCTGGGCCCATCGCCTTCTGGAACAAAAGAGCACTTCCCTGGACACCCTCACCACCTTCTTTCAAGCTATGTCCTTGCTTTACGAGGATCCACATCAAGCTGCCACCGCTGAGGCCGCCCTACATGCCCTCCAACAGGGTCGCAGACCAGCAGAGGACTATGTGTCTGAGTTTCGAAGATGGAGCTCAGACACCAGCTGGAATGATTCGGCCCTTTGCTACCAGTTCCGCCTTGGCCTCTCGGATTCACTTAAGGACGAGTTGGCTCGGGTAGGTGTCCCTGAGACTTTAGACGCCTTAATTAATTTGGCAGTCCAGATTGACAGACGCCTGAGAGAACGCCGGTCTGAACGAACCACCGGTCCGTCACGTCCAGTCTGGATGTTGCCGCGGGTACCCTCCTTCGCCAACTCAGCTCCACCGGTCCCAATGACCTCTTCACCACCCGACACTTCGGAACCCATGCAGCTGGGGCTCCTTCGTCCATCTCTTACCCCAGAAGAGCGCCAACGTCGAAGAAGCAATAATCTGTGCCTATACTGCGGGGAATCCGGACATTTCGTGAGATCCTGCCCGGCGAAGCTTCGTAAGTCCCTCTTTTTGTCGTCTGTCCATTTACCCGCTTTCCCCAAGAATTGCTCAACTCATCTGGCTGTCTCCGTTGTCTTTCAGCTCCCCGGAAGGAATATTCCGGTCCACGCCATAATTGATTCCGGAGCATGCAGTGGTTTCTTGGACCAGTCCTTCGCCACCAGACACCGTATTCCTCTGCGTTCTAAGACTATTGGACTTTCTGTACATCTTGCAGACGGATCTGCCTTAAAATCCGGGCCGGTTGTCCAAGAGACCTTGCCTCTGGCTACAACAATTGCCGACATCCACCACGAACTTCTGTGCCTAGATATTATCGAGTCACCCATATTTCCTGTTATCTTAGGTATGCCGTGGCTACAAGCCCACAACCCACAGATCAACTGGCTCTCTGGGGAAATTACCCTCAACTCTCCTTACTGTCGTCAACATTGCCTGCAAGTATCACCCTCCTCGTCTCCCCTGCTCTGCATGGACTCTGACCCTGAAAGTCGTCAAGTTGTTCCTAGTGCATACCACGACTTCCTGGACGTGTTCAGTAAGAAGGGAGCTGAGACCCTTCCTCCGCATAGGGCCTACGACTGCCCGATAGAGCTCCTCCCAGGAGCTGAAATTCCCTTTGGGAGAATCTTCCCCTTGACAGGACTTGAGCTTGAGAACCTAAAAACTTACATTGATGAAAATCTCAGGAAGGGGTTCATTCGCCCATCCACCTCTCCGGCAGGGGCTGGGATTTTTTTTGTAGAGAAGAAAGACCACTCCCTCCGCCCCTGTGTGGATTACAGGGAATTGAACAAGGTGACTATTAAAAATCGGTACCCGCTACCCTTGGTACCTGAGTTATTCCAACGCTTGGGCGCGGCAGTCATCTTCACAAAATTGGATCTCCGCGGGGCATACAACCTGGTACGGATTCGTGACGGGGACGAGTGGAAGACGGCCTTCCGAACCCGCTTCGGACATTTTGAATATCTGGTCATGCCCTTCGGGCTTTGTAACGCCCCTGCCACATTTCAACATTTTGTGAACGACATCTTCAGAGACTACCTCGACCTTTTTGTTATTGTGTACCTGGACGACATCCTCATCTTCTCCCCTTCCCTAAGCAAACATCGGGAACATGTGAGGTGTGTACTCGGCCGCCTACGGTTGCATGGACTTTATGCAAAACCCGAGAAGTGTGAGTTCGAGCGCCAGGACATACAGTTCCTGGGTCTCATAATTTCAGTGGAAGGTATCAAAATGGATCCTCAAAAGGTCTCTGCAATCCTTGATTGGCCGGCACCCAAGGACAAAAAGGGTGTCCAGCGTTTTGTCGGCTTCGCACATTTTTATAGAAAGTTTATCCGAGGGTTCTCCAGTATCATTGCCCCGATAACCAGCCTAACCAAACAAGCCAGTCGATTTCAATGGTCCCCAGAGGCCCAGTCGGCTTTTGAGAAGCTCAAGGACTTGTTCGTATCAGCATCCATCCTCAGACATCCTGACGCTAGCCTGCCCTACATCCTAGAGGTAGACGCTTCAGAAACCGCTGTTGGGGCGATCCTCTCCCAAAGACAGGGCCCCAAGGCTCTCTTACACCCTGTTGCGTTTTTTTCCCGCAAATTGTCTGAACCTGAAAGGAACTATGGTGTGGGGGACCGGGAACTGCTGGCAATCAAGGCCGCCCTGGAAGAGTGGCGATACCTTCTGGAAGGCGCAGCCCATCCGATCCTGATATATACTGACCACAAGAATCTTGAGTACCTCAAATCTGCTAAAAGACTAAAACCACGTCAGGCCAGGTGGGCATTATTCTTCACAAGATTTGTGTTCCACATAACGTACAGACCTGGGTCAAAGAATTCCAAGCCCGATGCCCTTTCCCGTATGTACGGTGACTCAGAAATCTCTACTCCTCCGGACACCATCTTGTCCTTCAAAAACTTCTTGCTTCTTCAAGAAGACCTGCTATCGCAAATCAAGCAAGCCTCTTCCAGCCTTCCTCCCCTACCGAGTTTGGATCTTCAGCTGAAGGATGGGTTGTTGTGGCATCAAGACAGAATTTTTGTACCTGAAGGTGTACGGGTCACCGTCCTAAGGTTTTGTCATGATCACAAGCTGGCCGGTCATTTTGGGGTGCACAAGACATCAGAGTTGTTACAGCGTACGTTCTGGTGGCCCCAACTTTTAACAGATTGCAGGAAATACGTGGAGTCTTGTGCCACTTGTATACGGAACAAGGGAAGTAAGTCTAGAGCCTGGGGATTACTGAAGCCACTGTCGGTACCAGAAAGACCCTGGAAGATGATCTCCATGGATTTCATCGTTGAACTTCCCCGGTCGGAGGGCTTTACCACCATCTTTGTGGTGGTGGATAGACTCTCCAAAATGGCTCACTTTTTGCCCATGAGGGGCACACCCTCTGCTTCCGAAACAGCAAGGATGTTCATCAAAGAAATTGTGAGACTCCACGGGGTCCCTGCAAATATTGTATCCGACCGGGGGGTACAATTTACGTCCAGGTTTTGGAGAGCACTCTGCGAAGCCCTTAGTATCGGCCTGTCGTTCTCCTCAGCGTACCACCCGCAGTCGAACGGTCAGACAGAGAGAACTAATCAGACCGTTGAACAATACCTACGCTGTTTCTCTTCCTTTTCCCAAGAAGATTGGGCTTCCTTGCTGCCCCTAGCCGAGTTTGCGTATAATAACTCTATTCACTCCGCCACAAGACAATCTCCGTTTTATGCAAACTACGGCTTCCACCCCTTGTTCATGTCTAACTCCGTCCCTGAAAGTACGGTACCCGCGGTCCAGGAGACTTTGAACTTTTTCAGCACCAACAATAAGATTCTGCAGGAGACCATGACCAAGACGCAGGAGTATAACAAAGAGGTGTTTGACAGGAAAAGGAGGGGGGAGCTTAACCTAGAACCAGGAGACCAAGTGTGGCTATCCACTCAAAACCTGAAACTGGCATGTCCATCAAAGAAATTGGGTCCAAAATTTTTGGGTCCCTTTCCCGTCAAGAGGAAGATCAATAACGTGGCGTATGAATTGGAACTGCCTGAATCCTTCCGCATCCATCCAGTGTTCCACGTCACTCTTCTCAAACCTGACGTCCCTGATCCTTTCCCTCAGAGGGACACCGGGCCTCCTGAACCAGTTCTAGTCGACGGTGAGGAAGAGTTTGAGGTGGAAGCTATCCTGGACTGTAGGAAGAGAGGCGGCCAGATCCAGTTCTTAGTGAAATGGAAGGGCTATGGACCCGAAGATAATTCATGGGAACCAGAATGTAACATCCATGCGGAGAGATTGGTCCAGTCCTTTAAAGATGCTCATCCTCTTAAATTGTCTCAGTTGGGCATCCGGAGGCTGCCCATTGGAGGGGGGCAATGTCATGAACAATCTCGGCCACTAGATGGCAGCAGCGGCACTTTGGCGCGCGCGGGCGCGCGCACTCGCAGTCGCGACGCAATCGCGGCACACTCGCGCACCGTAATGCGCACGGGCGCGCGCACCAGCGGCGGCAGCGCGCGTGCACGTGAGGACGCCGTTTTGGCGCCAAACTCGGGTTCAAAAGGATCCTGACCCCTGCACTCATTGCTGACCTGTCTACAGCGCCCCCTGTGACCCTTGTACCCTTGTTCCTGTTATACCTGATTCCTGATCACCCGGCTTGTACCTGTCTCTCCCTGTCTGCTGCCTGCCCTGACTACGGATCGCCTGACCATTCTCCTGCCTGACCCACTGTACTTCTGCTGCCCGCCTGTTGCCGACTCTGCCCGGATTTGACTCTGCTGAACTTCCGCACCTGTACCGGATCCAATACCCATCAGCGGATCCCTCTGCTGGGACTTGTCCCCACTGGACTACAATACACCTTCCCCGCTGTTGCTGCCTCATCTGCTTCCTGCATCTTCACCTGCCTATTGGGTCTGCCAGCCTGCACCTGCTTCCCTACGCTGTCCGGGACCTCTGGAGCTCTTCTCAGCTCAGCACCAGCGCTGCAACCGGCACTCGTGCAACTCTGTAACCCCGAGCCCCCTGTCTGCTCTATCAGGGGTCTCGTGGTCAGAGGAGCAAGGGCAGCCACTCCTTGCACGTCGGGCTCGCCAACCAGGTACGTGACAGGGCCCCTGCAATTCCCCCAAAGCAGCTGGTCCTTGAGCCCACGCTGCCCCGAAAATGGGGGCCCCATGATGGCACTGAGAGTGATAGATGCAAAGGGGAGGAAGTCTGCCTCCTACCTACTTGATGTCTGTTTACCTGCACTGTCATCATTGTAGGGGCCCCAGAGCATTACTTTGCCCAGGGGCCCATGATGCTATTAAGACGTCCCTGCGGACACCCCCTTGTGTCCGTGAAGATCTATGATGTTATTGATTAAATATCACAGAAGGCTACAATTAGTTTCTTTTTACCACTTGCCGACTGCCTAAAGTACATTTACATTGGCAGAATGGCACGGGCAGAAAAAATCAGATTTTTTTTTTTTATTCTGCACTGACTGTCTTTGAAATTGCCCCAGTCCCTGTTCAAATCCAAGTCCTGGTTATAGTAAAAACTTTGGGCCAGATTCACAAAGGGGATACGACGGCGTATCTCCTGATACGCCGTCGTATCTCTGTTTCTATCTATGCGGCTGATTCATAGAATCAGTTACGCATAGATATCCCTAAGATCCGACAGGTGTAATTGTTTTACACTGTCGGATCTTAGGATGCAGTACCGCGGCCGCCGCTGGCGGGAGTTCGCATCGTAAACCAGCGTCGGGTATGCAAATTAGGAGTTACGGCGGATCCACGATGGATTTTCGCGTTCGCTACGTCGCCGCTAGTCTAGTTTCCCGTCGCAAAGTTAGTCGTCGTTTTAGGTGCCCTAACTTTAGTCAGCAAACGTATTGCTGTCTAAAGTATGGCCGTCGTTCCCGCGTCAAAATTTAAAAATGAACGTCGTTTGCGCAACACGTCCGGGAATACGGAAGCACGCTACGCGCGTCGCCGTTCGAAAAAATGACGTCACGGCGGGCAAAGCACGACGGGATTTGCGAAACAGAGCATGCGCAGTAGGTCCGGCGCGGGAGCGTGCCTCATTTAAATGGCACACGCCCATTTGAATTGGCCCGCCTTGCGCCGGAGGCCGCGGGCGTAGTTTTCATCGCAAGTGCTTTGTGAATCAGGCACTTGCGATGAAAACTTGCGGCGGTGTAACGTATCTACGATACGTTACGCCGCCGCGATTCTACGTGAATCTGGCCCTTTATCCTTTCTGAAAATTCGGGTGGGTCTTTCTGTCTTACTAGGAAGTATGTTCGTTCCCTGCCTATGTTTTATAAAACTTTTTCCCCTAACGTTATCCTTGTCCTCTTCTCCTCTCACCACTTTGTCGCGCTGAGCCCGTGGCTAATAGGCCGGCGTCATTTTGGGAGCTCAGCCCTGACAGAAGAGGTTAAGCCCGCTGGTCGGATTTTGAAGTTAAAATGGTGAATTTACAATCTCATTTTGATTTGAAATGACTTGCATTGTACAAATCACTACAAAAGCCTTCCGATGTCCTTGAAGGTTTAATAACCCCGATACACTCCTACGACGCTCGCAAATCTTTCTATCCGCTATAAAAGCGATGCACTTGGGCCGGCGATCCGCTTTCATTACACTTTATCTGTCTCCAACAGGAAAGCATCCTTTTAATCCTTCACATAGCTTGTTCTTTTTTTCAAAGCAGGAGGAGATCTGCGCATTGAGGTTTAAGACGTTTGCTCAAACGGCTCTCAGAGAGAAAACAAACTTCTCAAGAAGCCACTTGTAGTTCTTGCAGTAATTTGTTCTCAGAAGGTCAAAACTTTCTTTCAAATGAAGAATGCACTTAAATGGAATCAGACAGATCACAGGGGGTAGGGCAGACTGAAGCAGCGTGAAGGCCATTTTTATTCTTTTAAATTTAAATTTGTGCTGCCAGCGGAGGCTTTAGTACCGTCTACATGGCTGGATTTACTGTTATGCCGCGTACACGCAACCGTTTTTTGGGTTATAAAAAATTAATTTTTTTTTTTATGTCATTAAAAACGATCGTACCTTTACAACCCTTTACAACCCCTTTAAGAATCTCCATTGTTAGATTGTTCTCTAGGAGAATATACAATCAGTCCACGACCGGTCATTTATTTTATAGGAAAATTCTTTACCTATTGTTATATTGTATACAATTATTTTTAATGTAGACCAATAAATATACGTATGAACGTCCATGAGTATTTCTATAGTTCTCAATATGCACACGTAATAGGATGTGGCACAGGCAGGGCCGCCATCAGGAATTATGGGGCCCCTTACACAGCTTCAGGTATGGGCCCCCTGGAGCAGAAAACCAAGGGGGGGGGGGGATGTGCTGCCACCTGAAAAAGGGGGGTTGCCATCTGGGGCCCTGGGGACCTCTGGGCCCTATATATATATATATATATATATATATATATATATATATACACAAATTATTATAATTTTTTATAAAAAGAAATTACAAAAAAGGGGGGGGGGGTTGCCATCCGGGACCTTTGGGCCCTTTAATAAAAAAAGAAAAGAAACCTCTGGACCCTTTAATAAAAAAATAAATAAAAACAAATATATATATATATATATATATATATATATATATATATATATAAACATTTATAAAAAAAGGGGAGTTTCCATCCAGGGCCCTTTAAAAAAAAAAAAATAAATTATATATATACAAACAAAAATAAAAATAAACATTTATAAAAAAAAGGGAGTTTGCCACATGGGGCCCTGGGGACCTCTGAGCCCTTTAATAATAATAATAATAATAATATATATATATATATATATATATATATATATATATATATACATATATATATATATATATATATATATATAAAAAAGAACTAAAAAGAAAAAAAAAAAGAAATAAAATAATATAAAAAAATTAAAAACATTTATAAAAAAAAGGGGGGTTGCCATCCGGGGCCCTGGGGACCTCTGAGCCCTTTAATTATATATATATATATATATATATATATATATATATATATATATATATATATATAAATAAAAAAGAACTAAAAAGAAAAAAAAAAAAGAAATAAAATAATATAAAAAAATTAAAAACATTTATAAAAAAAAGGGGGGTTGCCATCCGGGGCCCTGGGGACCTCTGGGCCCTTTAATAATAATAATAATAATAATAATAAAAAAAATAAGAATAATAATAATAACCTCCGGACCCCTAAAAAAATTAAAATTGGCCCTTTAAAAAAATAAAACTAAATATATATATAAAAAAAAATTTATAAAAAAAAGGGGGGTTGCCATCTGGGGCCCTGTGGGCCTCCGGGCCCCTGGGGACCTCCGGACCCCTAAAAAAATAAATAAAAAAAAAGGTGGTTGCCATCCGGGCCCCTTACAGGTGTACTGCCTGTACCCCCCCTCATGGCGGCCCTGGGCACGGGATATATCATAGGTACCCATTGGCCACCAAATTTTCTTATTCCAATCTTCATTGAACCACCTCCCACATTTTACAGTTGCCTAATATCACATTTTTTTCTTCCATTTGGTTTAGGAAGCACACAAAGAAACGTCTGGAAACTCTATTCTAAACTGGGTTCTTTTTACCCGGAATCCTCGCTGGGCACAATTTAGGAAATTCTATATTTGGACTGCGGTGTGAAATCTTCCACTAGGCTGTAAATATGTATTCAGGATTGAACACCCTAATTACTCTGAGCATTTCACATGAAATGACTTTGTAGCAAACCTGAGAGTTTCGACTGGGAATTTGCACTGTTATTTTCTCCTGCAGGCAAAGTAAAACCTCAAGGGCAGCCGACAACCTCAAAATGTCATGAATTAACCATTGGACTTCTGTATCCGGCTAGGAACTAAGCTAGTTTTTATATTCATAACTATTAACTATTATTAACTATTTTACCATCGTAAAATGAAAGCATACTGACATATACAGAGGGTTGGGCAAGATAACAGAAACTCTAAGCAATATATTAATATAAGGGCCTGTGTCGATGGGCTTTGAGCTTTTGTCAATGCTATAAGTTGGACATCAGTTTGAGATGCTTCTAAGATAGTGTAGCATTCATTGACAGGTGTGTGTAACCAGGGCCGTTTGGAGAAATTTGGGGGCCCCAAGCAAAATGGACATGGAGGCCCCCCAACCCCTGCCCCCCCCCGCACGCACATACGCAAAGCCCCCCCCTCCCTACCGGGTCTGTACCGCACGGAAGGAGATTCAGTTTCCTGTTCTCGGCCGGACTGAAAGGAAGTGAGCACTCAGTGCAGGGCTGTCTTAATGAGAGGGCACACCTGGGCACTGCCCAGGGGCCCCAGCTGTATGGGGGGCCCCTGCACTTTCCCCAAAGCAGCTGGTCCTTGAGCCCATGCTGCCCCAAAATTGGGGGCCTGTGATGGCACTGAGAGTGATAGATACACAGGGGAGGCAGTCTGCCTGATACCTACTTGATGTCTGTTTACCTGTATGTCATCATTGTAGGGGGCCCAGAGCATTACTTTGCCCAGGGGCCCATGATGCTATAAAGACCAAATAATAAACGCAGCATATAGTGTGATGTATGTCAAACAAAGTAGTGCAAATATATATATAATAATATGCGCTGAATATTAACTCAAATAATGTGAAAACCGTAATACAGATGGTTCAATACTCTAATGAACCAAAAGGTGTATGCAAAAAAAAGGAAATGAAAAACAAATCCAAACAATTAGTCCAATTACATAGACGTGTACCAGTGCTTCTCCTGTGGACAACCTGTTGAGAAGCACTGGTACACGTCTATGTAATTGGACTAATTGTTTGGATTTTTTTTTCATTTCCTTTTTTTTGCATACACCTTTTGGTTCATTAGAGTATTGAACCATCTGTATTACGGTTTTCACATTATTTGAGTTAATATTCAGCGCATATTATTATATATATAACTGACTCAGTGTGCACTTCCTGTCAGTCCGGCCGGGAACAGGAAACTGAATCTTCTGTACCGCGCGATACCCGGCCGGAGTCAGGACTGACAGGAGGAAGGAAGAGGAGCTCGGCCACTCTACAGAGAAGGAGAAGTGATGACTCGAGGCAGCAGTGCAGCAGGCTCCCTATAGAGCGCTCAGGCAGCTGCAGCATATAGGAAGCGTGGGGCCCCAGGCCAGCTCGGGGGCCCCAAGCAATTGCTTGGTTTGCCTGCCTTGTAGCGACAGGCCTGTGTGTAACCAGCAGTTGACCTGCTTCAAGCGGTATCTGCATCTCTATAGGCTTGTATGGAAGCGCAAAACCGATCACACATCACCCCTTTGAAACTGCTATAAGAAATGTTTAAAGCCTGGTCTGACCGCCCGCTATCTCGGGTCCCCCCTTCCCTCAATAATTAAAGTGCACCTGGTCCCAGACTATAGACATTAAAACTATTTACATATTCTTATCAATACCTTAGTAATTTGAAGCACGACTTCACAACGCTCAACACTAGGATTTTCATACTGTTCAGTCTTGTGTCACTTTTTGCTTGAAAAAGTACATGAGTACATGGGTCACATGTTTTGGCCCCAAAATACTTTTATAATGGGAGCAGATGTAAAACATGTGTAGCACCCTGATGTTTAGGCAGGGTTGCTAGTACATTTACCTGCCAGGTATAGTTTCCTTGGCCAATTGATAGGGGATCAATTGATTCCACCCTAATTCTGGAATTGCTGCACTTCTCTCTTCTGTCACTAGATGGCCGGGTATCTGGTGGCATTAGATAGGACAAGGGCATTGCAAGGACAGATAAAGAATAGATGGGGTATCTCAGCCAATGGGCAGGGATCTTCTTGGGTCCCTTGGCCTGCTGGAAGAAACTATTTATTTGGGTGAGGTCGGGTGATCAGGGTTCTGTGCCACCTGGACGTGGACATATGTTGTGCTGCCTGGAGCCTATTCAGGGACATCTGGCTGCTAGGCTGTCTGAGGGTCTATCTAGAAGCAGAAGAGCAGCGCATGGTTGGGGCAGCAGCTTGCAGTCCAGCCAAAAGTGACGGTTCTCCAACCTGCAGAACCTATGATGGTCGGAGGTAGAGGGTAAGCTGTCGCCACTAAGGGACCATCCACTTTGTTACCAGGGACCACTGTGAGTAGCTGAAACAAGTACCAAGGCAGCCTTCTCACCAACCGGGGACGGTGAAGAATTGGGGAACTTAAGGAGGTGTCAAGCCAGATCCCAGCTAGCGGAGGTGACGCTTGCAGAGCAGCCTTGTTTGTCAAGCTAGGGACTGAGAAAGCCAGTGGGGTGTTGCTTGAGAAGTATCTTGGATGCCAAGCTAGGAACCCAGCAGGGATGCGGCATGCGGGGGTGACACTTGAGGAAGATACTGAGTGAGAAGGTTGGAAGAGCTCAGGAGATCCAGTGGCAGTGGATCAGCAAGTCTAATAAGAGAGACTGGGAGCTCAGTTGAGTGAAGATCTACAATAGTAGACTGTAGAGGAAGTGAAAGAGTTCATTGTAACCTTTGTTATGAACTGTTCAAGATTATTGTCATAGGAGCGTGTCTACACATGCAGAGGTGGTGTCCGGCTGGGTGCCTTTCCCTGCATGGCTGTCTACCTATAGAAGTCTCAGAGTCTGACAATTAACATTGCAACCACTAAAGGGTGTCCTGGCCCCAACCCTCTCTCCCACAGTTCTGTTAAAGAGACAATAAATCTCTTTGCGTTTAAGAAGTGTCTGGCACCCATGAATCTACCTTGCATTACACCCACCATGCCTCAAAACCCACTCTACATAGAAGGATGTCAGCTATGCCTAACTCTGGAGGTTCTCATTAAACCAAAGGGGACCTGGGACCTGGCTACACATGCAAAAACTTGTCGAATGCACGCTTTTCATGCATTTTCTTGCCTTGTAATCACTTTTTAGATAAGTAATACAAAATAAGTTAAATGCTCAAGCCTGAAAATCATGCAAAAATCAATTAAAAAAGGCTAATAAAGTCAAAGAAGCTCTGCTCAAGTGTAAATGGAGACGATAAGGTCTTTAAACCAGCTCTTTCTGACCTTCCTAGCTGTTTTTAAAGTAAAGTTATTTATTCTTAAAGATCTTCAAATATTACAGCAAAGACTCAAAGACGGCTTTCTAGAGCAGAAACACCTGCTGTGTGTTCTTATTAGAGCGCTGGCAAGCCAGCAAGATTCTGTTCTCATAGACAAAAAAAAAAAAAACGAAGATTTTGGTTTCTATTTTGTAAACTTTAAATATTTATTTCTCTACATTTCCTATAGATGCAGAGATAAGCCTGGGCTTGCCGTTTTGTAAATATAATTTAGTGTGCTTGATTGGGTTGTAGGTTCACTTTAAAGTGGAGGTTCACCCGGAACTAACATTTTTTAACCTTAGATTGATGCTCATTTTGTCTAGGGGAATCGGCTAGTTTTAAAATCGAAGCAGTACTTACCGTTGTAGAGAGCGATCTTCTCCGCCGCTTCCGGGTATGGGCTGCGGGACTGGGCGTTCCTATTTTAATTGACAGGCTTCCGACTGTCGCATCCATCACGTCACGATATTCCGAAAGTAGCCGAACGTCGGTGCGCAGGCGCAGTATAGAGCCGCACCGATGTTCGGCTTCTTTCGGCTACTCGTGACGCGATAGATGCGACCATCGGAAGCCTGTCAATCAAAATAGGAACGCCCACTCCCGAAGACCATACCCGGAAGCGGCGGAGAAGATCGGAGAAGAACAGTCTGAGGAAGAAGACCTGCTGCAGTATGGGAAGAGGCAGATTAGGAACATCCGCATAGCAACCGCCATTTCTGTTTTTTTTGCAGGATTTTGGTGCATTTTTTGTATTTAGGGTGGACCTCCACTTTAAGAACAAACCTACAGATCCTATCTTGTTTGTAACCCAGGGACCACCGGTATCAGGCAGTGCTATTTAGTGTTACTATAAATTAGAAGAAAAGCCTAACCACATTTACAGTATTTAAAAAAAATGTTCCCTTCCCCTTTTCCGCCTACCTAACCTGCCTAACCTATATGAAAAGATCTGTATGCTTACCTATTTATAATCCGTTATCAGGCAGTGCTCATTTCACTTTTTGATATATAGATAGCCAATAGAAGTATCACTAATAAATTAGTATGTGAACTATGAGAATGAAAAATATAATACAACAAAATTAAAATATTAAAGATATTAAAAGGTTAAAATGACTTAAAAAAAAAAAGTTTTGTAGAAATGGTACAGCAAAAAATATTTGACCTTTTAGGTAAACCAGAAGACTTACCATCAAACTCTGCTGGTCCAACTCCCACTATAATAATGGACAATGGTAACGATGAAGCCTGCAAGACATCAAGTATATGACATTACTTACACCATGGAAGCTGTAATCCACAAACACCAAAAATGCTGACTTCCTGCAAAGGGTGGCTACATTTTCTATGTTACAACTGCTATTGCAATGGTGACTGCACAGTGATTGCATTGTTGTTTTGTCAAAGTCTACAAAATGATTTTTGATTAGTTACATAAACCAAAACGACAGATCGACGTAAAGCCTCATACACACGATTGGACTTCCATCTGACTTTTCCTTGGATTTTTGGCTGAATGGACGTTGGCCGTGAACTTGTTCTGCATACGCACACACACGGCAGAACATTTTCAGCCAACTTTCACCAAATCACGTGTTTTTTCAGCTCTTTACCGCCTCCCTTTGGGCAACTTCTACTATTGTTGTCCGATCTTTAGCATTGGCTTTGAGCATGCGTGTTTGTACTTTTGACTTTAGTTGGATGGACTTGTGTACACATGTTCGGATGATCCTCCATCGGATATTTGTTGCCGGAAAGTTTGAGAGCATGCACAGCGAACATTTATCCGTTGAAAAACCGAAAACAATTGTGCGATGGAGCATACAGATGATCGGATTGTCCGATAAAACACGTCCGTCGGACCGCTGTTGTCAAAAAGTCTGATCGTGTGTATGGGCCTTTACACCTTACCCTGTGGTCAAAGGAGGATATACGCAATACAGTCCCAGACGTTCTACACAAGGCTGAGGCCTTTAATCTCAGTAAAAGTGGACATACAGACCTAGGAGTCCCCAACTCTCAGGTCATCTAAAGGCCCATACACATGATCTGACTTTTTGACAACAACGGTCCGACGGACGTGTTTAATCGGACAATCCGCCATGTGTATGCTCCATTGGACAATTGTTTTTGGTTTTTCAACGGACAAATGTTCGCTGTGAAAGCTCTCAAACTTTGACAACAAATGTCCTACGTCGGCTCATCCAATCGTGTGTACACAAGTCCAAAGTACAAACACGCATGCTCAGAACCAATGCTAAAGATCACACAACAATAGCAGAAGTTGCCCAAAGTGTGGCGGTAAAGAGCTGAAAAACCATTTTATTTGGTGAAAGTTGGCTGATAATGTTCTGCCTTGTATATGCAGAACAAGTTCACGGCCAACACCCATTCGGACCAAAATTCACGGAAAAGTCAGATGGAAGTCCAATCGTGTGTATGAGGTTTACACTCCAGCATTTACCAACACTGAAAAGGAAAATTTTGGTCAGAATGACCCTTTAATGAGGATGCTCCAAAAACCTTACTGCTTGTACTCACCTCTAAAGCCTCGTACACACGATCAGTCCATCCGATGAGAACGGTCTGAAGGACCGTTGTCATAGGTTAACCGATGAAGCTGACTGATGGTCCGTCGTGCCTACACACCATCGGTTAAAAAACGATTGTGTCAGAACGCGGTGACGTAAAACACAACGACGTGCTGAAAAAAATGAAGTTCAATGCTTCCAAGCATGCGTCGACTTGATTCTGAGCATGCGTGGATTTTTAACCGATGCTTGTGCCTACTAACGATCGTTTCCCACTGGTTAGGAATCAATAGGTTAAATTTAAAGCAAGTTGGCTTTTTTTAACCTATGGTTAAATAACCTATGGGGCCCACACACGATCGGTTTGGACCGATGAAAACGGTCCATCAGACCGTTGTCCTCTGGTTAAACCTATCGTGTGTACGAAGCCTAAGGCAATCCATTATCCTAATGTCACTGTATTCAGCAAGGGTGGACCAACCATGCTAACCTTCTAGCATGGTCAGCTACATGGAGACCCCTCTGCAAGCTGTTGCAAGCACCTTCAAATATTTACTTGAAGCAGGACTATTTTGGAAACATCATCCGAGATTGCCCAATTTTAGAAGTATTCATAACTTTAAATATTAAAGCGGGAGTTCACCCATAAGAACATTTTTTCAAAAAATCCCCTTAGATGGATGCTCGTTTTGTCTAGGGGAATCGGCTAGTTGTTTTAAAATATGAGCTGTATTTACCCGTTTACGAGATGCATCTTCTCCGTCGCTTCCGGGTATGGGTCTTCGGGAGCGGGCGTCCCTTCTTGATTGACAGTCTTCCGAGAGGCTTCCGACGGTCGCATCCATCGCGTCACTAGTAGCCGAAAGAAGCCGAACGTCGGTGCGGCTCTATACTGCGCCTGCGCACCGACGTTCGGCTTCTTTCGGAAAATCGTGACGCGATGGATGCGACCGTCGGAAGCCTGTCGGAAGACTGTCAATCAAGAAGGAACGCCCAGTCCCGCAGCCCATACCCGGAAGCGGCGGAGAAGATGCATCTCGTAAACGGTAAGTAATGCTCATATTTTAAAACAACTAGCCGATTCCCCTAGACAAAACGAGCATCAATCTAGGGGGAAAAAGTTTTATGTACGGGTGAAACCCCGCTTTAAAGCTTTCAGTTCAAGCCTCTGGAACACATCAAGCTGATTAGAGAAATTAATATTCAAATATAAAGGAAGAATGCTCAAAAATGTTCCCTGGACAGCTTGGCTGGCACAGCAGAAATCAAAACTTCCCAGCAAACTATTATCTTAAAATCAGCCTGGAAACCTAACATTTCATAAAGATAGCAGATGTAGACCATGATGTGCCTGCACGTGTCTTCTTATCTTCACAAGTGCCTTGAATTACAGATTATCAATATAACAAATTCTACTGCAGGCTGCAGTTAGATATCTGGCACACCTCTATAATGTGCTTATATAGAGTTGCTAGTGAAGCATTCAGGCAAGGGCAAAGCATCAAGTTTGTAGCTGGAAACTGCCATTCATCTAAGCCCTCGTGTTTTGGGACACCCGGTACTAATGAAGATGAAAGGTACACATAGCTCCCAACTGCCCCTGATTTTGAGGGACTGTTCCTCTTTCGGAACAAAGTCCCTCTGTCCCTCTTTCCTTCTCATTTGTCCCTCACTGTTATTTTACAAAAGAAACCCAATTAAAACCCGTATAAGGCGTTTTTAGAATTTGGTATATTGGCTCATCCCATTGCACAACTTCTCAATTAGTTATGAACGTATTATAATTTTTTTACTTTCCGTGTCAAGTTGGTGGGTGTTGTAGTATCAGGAGCGTGTAGCGCTCCTGATCCTTAATATCTGATGGTATCATTCCAGCATCCTGGTTTTGATTGTGATACATTTTCCCTATCTGTTTGTGCACCTGAAAGGTGATTGATGTGGCCAGTCTTTGGGTGGAGACCAAACCTGATTTAAGCCATTTAAGTTTGCTTATGCTTGTGATATTGCATTTGTTACACATGCTCCAAGCTCTCTGTTTATCTGTCCTGCTCTTCTGGATTCCCTCATTGATGACCTTGGATTGGATATTGACTATTCTCTGAACTCTGCCTGCATTTTGGCTACAGATTTGACCCTGACTATTCTGAACCTTGCCTGCCTTGTATCTGGACTGTCATTGCACCTCTCTGCCTGTCTGCTAACTGCCCCAGCCAGGCTCTATAGCATTGTGTATAAGTCCTGGGGGCAACCGAGTACCGGTAGGATTGCTTGCCTTATGGGGAAGAGGGGGCTATAGGTGAAGAACACAAAAGCCAGTGTCATGGATATGCAATAGTCTGGCAGCTTACCTGTTTCCATCTGTCCATTAAGAGGCCTGACTCTGTTCTGGTTACCTTCTTATCTCCTCTACTTCAGGGATGGCCCCACCCAGGCCATCCCAGGAAGTCTATATTAACTGTTGCACTACAGGCCTGCAGTGCTGTTCAACAGTGTTGTTTGCTTAAGTTCCTGTCTGCAGTGTGCTACGATCATCTTCCTGTGTACCATTTTTGGCTCGTCCCTGACTTCTCCTGTTTGCCTGTGCCCTTGACCTTTTGCCTGTCCCTCGGTTACCCTGTCTGCCTGTTGCCCTGACCTCGGCTTACCCATCACTTCCATTTGTCCTGCTTGCTGCTTCCTCTCTCTCTCTGTGGAGCGTGACCTTGGGGATCCCAGGGGTCGCGACCTGGATCCAGCTGCGGCGAAGGCCATCCTCACCACTAGAGGCTCTGGTGAACACAAAGCTGGCTCTTAGACTCCGCGCCCTGGGCGATCTTGGGTTCATGCTTCCTCTCTGACAGCAGCAGTCGGCTATAGGGTTCACTACCCTGAGGTGCATCCCTGACCCCAACGGGGTGCACTTGTCACCTGGCCACAGGTGACGTGACAGCCAGCTATAGTGACTTACCACCTGCATTGGGGGTAAGCATGACATGTAGCTGCACCACCAGCTACAGCCCATGCTAAAAGTAATAGTAGGTTATGGGGAAGCAGTACTGTACAAATAATTACATTTTTTGTCTTCAGTTAATTGGGGTTGAGGGATCTGCCTCAAATATTCCCTCAGGGTCTGCAAAATCATGAAGGTTAATGATATTTCCTTACACATGAAATAGCTTGCCTTTTGGGATTAGCGTCCTTTAAATCAATTTTGTTCCTACAGAAAAAGCACAAGTCCATTTTAAAGAAGCCAGTTAAGTCAAAGACGCATGCAGAAAAATTAGAAAGCGCTCCAGGCCATAATTAGAAGTCTGAACTTCCCATGGCCCATTGGCGATAATAACGAGGTCTCTCTCTCTTTTTTTTGTGGTGAAGCCCCTTGATGGGGCGCTCTACAGAAACAACACAGTTTAGCTGTGCCAGGCTTTTCAGCTGGCAGAAAAACCTTCTTGGCCGGCTTTGTTCTGTACGCACTCTTTTCTACAAACATCTCTCTTGTGCGCTCTGTGGGATTATTATTAACCTTCCTTATTTTAATTGGAATTAATGTCAACTCTTCATTAAACCAGATTTTCATCAGCAGTCAGAAAGGGCTTTTTTTTCATTTCCTAGCCTACTGGGAGGCCTGCATTGAATGTGCTCGATTTTTAGACACTAATTGTTATTCTCAGTTGTTAGGATATTGGCTTATTAGCGGCTGCTCTTTCTCACACTGCCCAGAGGAAACGCACTTTTGTTCAAGCTTTTTTCTTAATTTCGTTCTATTCCTGTGTGTGCTACCTGTTCTATTTACTCCATCTGCGCTCTTTTTGACCCTACAATCCCAGACACCCTTGGAGCAATGAGACAACCAAAAGTTAGACAGCAGGTACTGGCTTGACTTTTGCTTAGATTTTACAAAGTAGCTGTCATTATTTGTTTACAAGACATACAAAGCCAATTTAGTTATGATTTAAATTGAATGTATGGAGGTTTTGTATTTGTATTTTATATTTTTGAATATCCCAAGCAGCTTCAGTGCTTCGCACTCCCGAGTCCCGTCCCTCCTCCTGTGTGCCCGTCTGTGAAGAAGGGGAGGTGGGCGGGAAGATTAAAAACAAGCATCCACGCTGTGCCAGCCCCTGGAACCATTCCAAGTGAGAAAGCATGTTCACTGACCAGACCCTGCTCCCTCTCTCTGATCCCCCCTCTCTCTCTCTGACACCCCCTTTCTCTTTGACCCCCCCTCTCTCTCTGACCCCCTCTCTCTGTAATATAAGGGGGTCCAGTGATGCAGGGTGCTGTGTAATGTAAAGGGGTCCAGTGATGCAGGGTGCTGTGTAATGTAAAGGGGTCCAGTGATGCAGGGTGCTGTGTAATGTAGGGGGGTCCAGTGATGCATGGTGCTATGTAATGTAGGGGGGTCCAGTGATGCAGGGTGCTGTGTAATGTAAAGGGGTCCAGTGGTGCAGGGTGCTGTGTAATGTAAAGGGGTCCAGTGGTGCAGGGTGCTGTGTAATGTAAAGGGGTCCAGTGGTGCAGGGTGCTGTGTAATGTAAAGGGGTCCAGTGGTGCGGGGTGCTGTGTAATGTAGGGGGGTCCAGTGATGCAGGGTGCTGTGTAATGTAGGGGGGTCCAGAGGTGCAGGGCGTTGTGTAATGTAAAGGGGTCCAGTGATGCAGGGTGATGTGTAATGTAGGGGGGTCCAGAGGTGCAGGGCGTTGTGTAATGTAAAGGGGTCCAGTGATGCAGGGTGATGTGTAATGTAAAGGGGTCCAGTGATGCATGGTGCTGTGTAATGTAGGGGGGTCCAGTGATGCAGGGTGTTGTGTAATGTAAAGGGGGTCCAGTGATGCGGGGTGCTGTGTAATGTAAGGGGGTCCAGTGATGCAGGGTGATGTGTAATGTAAAGGGGTCCAGTGATGCAGGGTGCTGTGTAATCTAAAGGGGTGTGAAATATATATGCATATGAGCGTATAATTTTTTTTGGTGGGGGAGTGGATCTTGGGTGGGAGTTCCCACACTTTTTTCCCCAGGACTTGACCCCTGGTGAAAGCCCAAAGGCTTTTCCACTGGAGCGGTGCGCTGGCAGGGCGGCAGAAAAAGTCCTGCCAGCAGCTTCCTTGGAGCGCATTAGGAGCGGTGAACTCACTGCTCCTAATGCGCTCCTGCCCATTGAAATTAGGTGGACAGCCATGTCTTGGTAGGTTTGCAGTTGTGCCATACTCTTTCAATTTTTGGATGATGGATCGAACAGAGCTCTGTGAGATGTTCAAAGCTTGGGATATTTTTTTTATAACCTAACCCTGCTTTAAACTTCTCCACAGCTTTCCCTGACCTGTCTGGTGTGTTCCACTGCCTTCATGATGCTGTTTGTTCACTAAAGTTCTCTAAAAAACCTCTGAGGGCTTCACAGAACAGCTGTATTTATACTGAGATTAAATTACCCACAGGTGGACTCTATTTACTTTTAGTTAGGGGTATCAGAGTAAAGGGGGCTGAATACAAATGCACGCCACACTTTTCACATATTTATTTGTAAAAAAATTGGAAAACCATTTATCGTTTTCCTTCCACGTCACAATTAGGTGCCACTTTGTGTTGGTCTATCACAAAAAATCCCAATAAAATACATGTATGTTTTCGTTTGTAACGTGACAAAATGTGGGAAATTTCAATCAGTCTGAATACTTTTTCAAGGCGCTGTATTTCTTTTACAGGTTGCATTAAAAAAACAAAACAAAAAAACCCCCCGCAAAGGCTATACATTTCATTAAGCGTGTAATATACAGATTGCATTATGTACACATAAACCAATTTAGCCATTTACCAGCTGATCTACTTTCAAGCTAAAGTTTAATCTGCTTATTTTTTGCCGTCTCTGGTTCCTCCCTCTCCTCTCCTCAACATGCTAATGACATTTTAAACTGAAATCTTTCAAATTCCATTACATGCCTTTTTTTTAGAACCCAATGAATGAAAGGAACAAGGACAGTCAGGCTCCATTCACACCAATGTGTTTTTTCATGCTTTTTTGCAGAAACGCAGGACTTTTTTTGAAAAAAATTGCAGCCTCACTGTGCCCATCAAATGCAGCCACTGTGCCATCAATTGTCACCACTGTGCCATGCCATCAAATGCAGTCACTATGCCATGCCATCAAACGCAGCCACTGTTGCATCAATTGTCACCACTGTGCCATGCCATCAAACGCAGCCACGGTGCCATCAATTGTCACCACTGTGCCATGCCATCAAACGCAGCCACTGTGCCATCAATTATCACCACTGTGCCATGCCATCAAATGCGGTCACTATGCCATCAATTCGCACCACTGTTCCATGCCATCAAACGCATTGACTGTGCCATGCCATTAAACGCAGCCACTGTGCCATCAATTGTCACCACTATGCCATGCCATCAAACGCAGCCACTGTGCCATCAATTATCACCACTGTGCCATGCCATCAAATGCAGTCACTATGCCATCAATTCGCACCACTGTGCCATGCCATCAAACGCAGCCACTGTGCCATGCCATCAAACGCAGCCACTGTGCCATGCCATCAAACGCAGCCACTGTTGCATCAATTGTCACCACTGTGCCATGCCATCAAACGCAGCCACGGTGCCATCAATTGTCACCACTGTGCCATGCCATCAAACGCAGCCACTGTGCCATCAATTATCACCACTGTGCCATGCCATCAAATGCGGTCACTATGCCATCAATTCGCACCACTGTTCCATGCCATCAAACGCAGTGACTGTGCCATGCCATTAAACGCAGCCACTGTGCCATCAATTGTCACCACTATGCCATGCCTTCAAACGCAGCCACTGTGCCATCAATTATCACCACTGTGCCATGCCATCAAATGCAGTCACTATGCCATGAATTCGCACCACTGTGCCATGCCATCAAACGCAGCCACTGTGCCATGCCATCAAACGCAGCCACTGTGCCATGCCATCAAACACAGCCACTGTGCCATCAATTGTCACCACTGTGCCTTTAGTAAATAACCCTCAGAGTGTCTCAGAAGTGACAGGATAATATGTTCTATCAATGAGATCAGCACTGTGCACTTTTGTTCAGTTTGACACTGTGAGTTCATACTTCTCTTGTTATTATGATGTGACTGTGCTGGGATTAATGAGCTGGGATCACTGAGGTGCTGAATAGTAGTTGGATTGCATAATATCTGAGTTGGCGGATAATTATCTAAATAACTTGTACAGTGAGCTGCCTGATAATAGCAGTATTGTGCAATACCTATGTACACTCACCTCTGATATCCATTCTCTAGACCGCTAATACATTCCTTGTTGCAGGTTTACCATTCAGTTGGTTTGAAGGGTTGATACAAGAATATGGATGTTGATGAAACATACTATAATGATAAAATCTTTGTTCAACTTCACACATGTAAGGGGTGGCCTGAAGAGCTGCACTCTAGCCTTGCCAGATAATGCACAGCAGTTGAGAGGTTAGTAAAGTGGCCTTACAGAACTGGGTTTTAAAACTGGGGCTTAAAATAAGCATATTAATACAGGAGGGCTGGGGTTCTAGGCTGGAGCATGTGTTTGTAGTGATGGCCTGGAGCCTGTGGCTAGGGTAGTGGGCTGGAGCCTATGGCTGGGGTTCTAGGCTGGAGCCTGTGTCTGTAGTGTCTGCAGAAATGGCCTGGAGCCTGTGGCTAGGGTGGTGGGTTGGAGCCTGTGCCTCAGGTGCTGGGATGGAGCTTTTTGCTGGGGTGCTGGGCTGAAGCCTGCTGCTGGGGTACTAGGCTGGAATCTGTTCCTGGAGTGATGGACTGGAATCGTGGCTAGGGTGGTGGGCTGGAAACTGTGCCTGGAGTGATAGACTGGAACCTGTGGCTGAGGTAGTGGGCTGGAGCCTGTGGTTGGGGTGCTAGACTGGAGGCTGTGTCTAGAGTAATGGGCTATAGCCTGTGGCTAGGGTAGTGGGCTGGAGAATATGGCTGGGGTGCTTGACTGGAACTTGTGTCTGTAGTGATGGCATGGAGCCTGTGGCTAGGTTAGTAGGCTGGAGCCTATGGCTGAGGTGCTAGCCTGGAGCCTGGTGTCTGTAGTGATGGCCTGAAGCTTGTGGTTAGGGTAGTGGGCTGGAGCCTGTGGCTGGAGTGATGGGCTGGAGCCTATGGCTGGGGGGCTGGGCTGGGGTAGTGGGCTGAAACCTTTATCTGGAGTAATGGCCTGGAGTCTGTGGCTAGGGTAGTAGGCTGGAGCCTATGGCTGAGGTGCTAGCCTGGAGCCTGGTGTCTGTAGTGATGGCCTGGAGCTTGTTGTTATGGTAGTGGGCTGGAGCCTGTGGCTGGAGTAATGGGCTGGAGCCTGTGGCTGGGGGGCTGGGCTGGGGTAGTAGGCTGCAACTTGTATCTGGAGTAATGGCCTGGAGTCTGTGGCTAGGGTAGTAGGCTGGAGTCTATGGCTGGGGTGCTAGGCTGGAACCTGTGTCTGTAGTGATTGCCTAGAGCCTGTGGCTAGAGTAGTGGGCTGGAACCTATGGCTGGGGTGTTAGGAATAATGGCCTGGAACCTGTGGGACGGGGCTGGAGGTTGGAGTGCTAGGCTGGAGCCTGTGGCTGAGGTACTGGGCTTGAGCCAGTAGCTGGAGTGCTAGGCTAGAGCCTGTGTCTGTAGTGATGGCCTGGGGCCTGTGGCAAGGGTAGTGGGCTGGAGCCTGTGCCTGGAGTGATGTGCTGGAGCCTTTGGCTGGGGGGCTGGGCTTGAGTAGTGGGCCGGAGCCTGTGGCCGGGGGTGCTAGGCTGCCGTCAGAGACCTGGTAAAGAGTAGAAACAAGACTTTTCATTTTATAGAAGTCTTTTTTTAGCTTGCCGTGTTCTCATGCACAGTCCCTGTGCAATATTCTCAGTGCCAGCTGCTAAAGCCCTTAATCTGAGCGCAAACTGTGCAAACGTATTTTCTGAACTTCTAAAGATCCGAGAGTCCTACCGATCTGTCCCCTACAGCTTTCTAAGCCCTGAGGAATCTAGACTGTTCTAACCCACAAAGTGCATTGGTGTTGTATCTTATGTTACCATGATAATAAATTATTAATACATTTAAAAGCTTCCAAACTTTGCAACCATTGGCATGATGCTCTGATTGCTTTTCTAACCCCGGGACATGAAGCAGCTGTGCAGTGCGTGGCCATAAGTCGTCTATTGTACAGAATAAAGCAGAAAAGTTTTTATTTTTCTCAAGCGAAGTAGAGAAACTTTAAAGGACTGATTAGTGAAATTAAATAAAGAGTTTAACTGTACAGACTTACATTTACAACAGCTTCTTTGGTCTGTGCCATATCAGAGATTACTCCATCGGTGATGATCAGAAGGACATAATACTGGGAACCGTCCGTAACCTCACCGGCGGCACTAAAGGGGCAAGAAAAAAAAAAACTCAGAACCACAAAAAAATGACTAAACCTCCAACGTCGGGTCAAATGTCCGCAATCCACTTACCTGGCAACCTGATTAATAACCGGTGCAAAGTTGGTTGGCCCGTAAAGCTGAACCGTTCGAAGACTTTTAAAGTAGGCCTCCAGCACACCCTGTATACCAACGCAGTTTGGATTATCATTGTCTCCATTCTAAAAAACAGATAGAGAGGTATAAAAAGACACAAATAAAGACTTGCAAGAATTAGGGAGCTGCATATATGTCCTTCTTTTATTTAAGTACATCCATCACGTTCCAATGATATGTAAATGGCCGGATTAAAAGTTGCATCTACTCTCTTAACATCATTCCTGGCCTGGTCTTATTGCGGGTCCCGGAACGGAGCACTGGTTGAGGAAGAAGGGTCATGTTGCATTTGTTGACTTATCGACTTTGTCTGGGGACTAAGGGCCAGATTCAGGTAGAATTGCGGCGGCGTAACGTATCGTAGATACGTTACACCGCCGCAAGTTTTCATCGCAAGTGCCTGATTCACAAAGCACTTGCAATGAAAACCTACGCTGGCGGCCTCCGGCGTAAGCCCGCGTAATATAAATGGGCGTGTGCCATTTAAATTAGGCGCGCTCCCGCGCCGGACCTACTGCGCATGCTCCGTTTCGAAATTCCCGCCGTGCTTTGCGCGAAGTGACGTCATTTTGTCGAACGGCGACGTGCGTAGCATACTTCCGTATTCCCGGACGTCTTACGCAAACAACGTGAATTTTTTAATTTCGACGCGGGAACGACGGCCATACTTTATACAGCACATACGTGTGCTGTCTAAAGTTAGGGCACCCAAAACGACGACTAACTTTGCGATGGGAAACTAGACTAGCAGCGACGTAGCGAGTGCGAAAATCCGTCGTGGATCGCCGTAACTACTAATTTGCATACCCGACGCTGGTTTACGACGCAAACTCCCCCCAGCGGCGGCCGCAGTATTGCATCCTAAGATCCGACAGTGTAAAACAATTACACCTGTCGGATCTTAAGGGATATCTATGCTTAACTGATTCTATGAATCAGTCGCATAGATACTCTGAGAGATACGATGGAATATCTGAGATACTCCGACGTATCTCGACTGTGAATCTGGCCCTTAGCCTCGGTGAGGTGGGGCGAAATGCGTTAGTAGGCTCAGTTAGTGGAGAAGCACTGACCAAGGCCATAAAGCACACTCTACATGGGTTGGGTGGGAGAGCAGTGTTCCAGATGCCCATTTTTGTTTGTCTGGGGACACTTGCTTGCAGACGGAACACACATGGCCCTCCTGTTCTAGCACCCACTGTTTGGACTGGTTGAAGGCCAGTAAATCAAAATAAACTGATGCTAGTTGGTTAGCATAGCGGTCAGTCAACTAGTGTTTTCATAATGGGGTCAACAATGGCACCCCATGTATTTCAGGAACCCCCTGTATGGCACCCCTGTACTTCAGGCAACCTCTGCTTACCGCCCCCTGTATTTCAGGCATGCCTTGTATGGAACCCACTGTATTTCTGGCACCCCCTATATTTTTGAAACCCCCTGTATTTTAGGATATCCCTGGAATGGCACCCCTTGTATTTCAGTCACCCTTAGTATTTATGGCAACCCCTGTAATGGCTTTTCCTGTACTTCAGTCAACCCCCTTGTTTTAAAGGGGTTGTAAAGGTTTTTTTTTTATTTTCTAAATAGGTTCCTTTATATTGTTGGTTCACTTACCTTTTCCTTTGATTTCCCTTTAAATGTTTCCCCCTCAGTAAGCTTGCCCCCATCACCCCCTGGGGATTAGTCAGCCAGAACAGCTTACTGAGGAGGAACAGGAGGTGAGAAATTCAGACAAAGAAAAAAAACATTTAGAAGGGGAATCAAAGGGAAATGTAAGTGAACCAACAATGCACTAGCTTAAAGGAACCTATTTAGAAAATAAAAAACAAACATTTACAACCCCTTTAAAGCGGGGGTTCACCCAAAAATAAATTTTTAACATTACATTCAGCCGAGTTGTCCTAATGACAATCGGCTGTTTTTTTTCCCCCCGTACATACCTTATTTTCACCGCCGCTTCCGGGTATGTCGTCTGCGGGACTGGGCGTTCCTATCTGATTGACAGGCTTCCGACCGTCGCATACAGCGCGTCACTAGTTGCCGAAAGAAGCCGAACGTCGGTGCGGCTCTATACGGCGCCTGCGCACCGAGGTTCGGCTTCTTTCGGCAACTCGTGACGCGCAGTATGCGACGGTCGGAAGCCTGTCAATCAGATAGGAACGCCCAGTCCCGAAGACGACATACCCGGAAGCGGCGGTGAAATGCGGTATGTACGGGGGGAAAAAAACAGCCGATTGTCATTAGGACAACTCGGCTGAATGTAATGTTAAAAATTAATTTTTTGGGTGAACCTGCACTTTAAGCACATCCTGCATTTCTTGCACCCCCTGTATTTCAGGCAACCCCTGTATTTCTGCCACCTCCCGTATTTCAGGCAACATCTGTATTGCACCACCTGTATATTTTTGCACCACTGTATGTCACCCCCTGTATTTCAGGCACACCCAATTCACCCCCTGTATTTCAGGCAACCGCTGAATTGCACCACCTGTATTTTTGGCACCACTAGTATGGCACCCCTTTTGAATGGCACCCTTTTTGTTTCTGGCACCCCCTGTATGGCACTCAATGTATTTCTGGCACCCCTTGTATTGCACCCTGTATTTATGGAAGCCCCCTGTATTTCAGGTACCCCCTGAGTTTTATGACAGGTTTGCTTTAAAGAACATACTGACAGAATATCTGTTGCATGTTAAATGCATACCTCCCAACTTTTCAACTTCAGAATGAGGGACAAATGAGCATACCCCCCAAAAGTAGTTGTTGAGGGGGGGGGGGGTCTGCGGATCAAAGTTGTTGAGTGGGGGTCCACGGATCAGAGTTGTTGCGCGGGGGGGTCCACGGATCAGAGTTGCGGGGGGGGGGGGGGGGGTTGCCGCGAAATCGCGGGACAATAGCAGTGCTCGCGGGACCGCGTGATTTACCCCGAAACGCGGGACGTTCCGGCGAAATCACGGACGGTTGGGAGGTATGTAAATGGCAGACTAAAGATGTTCTGTAACATTTAGCAAATATTTCAGTCTTTATCTGTTTGGAATAGTTAATAAAATCAAGGGTGAGGAATTTTGATTGGCCATTGGGTTAATTTTTTTTCTCAATTTGCCTTATTGCATTAGGTAAGCCTCCGAATTCTCCAAGGGAAAGTCTTTCAGTCCCCAACCTGTGCATGTGAAGTCGGAAGCATTGGAGTATTTTCGAGTCCCGTTAACTCTAGACTGAGGAAAATATGTTAGAAGACATTTACGCACCAGCGGGAACTCATGGGAAATCTTGCCATCTGGTGGGAGCTTGGCACCAAATCCATATGCTGGGAAAAATTTGTCACTGTCATAGTCCTGGATAATCTCTCCGACAGCTTTCAGTGCCATGCCATATGCGTTCAGCTGGTACGGGTTCATGTAGTGGAGAGAGGTGGGCTGTGAGGGGTTACCTGGGAAGAGCAGAGAAGTAGAGCAGTTAGTGCATGCATAAGAGCAGAACTTACTCCAGATACAGAGGCAGCCAAGAGATGAGAAGTCCCTAAAGAATATAAATATCAATTTAAATCTGAACCCCCGGGCTGTATGTTTTTTTTAAATTTTTTTAACCACTTAAGGACAGGACCAATATACTGCTAAATGACCCAAGGGGTTTTTACAATTCGGCACTGCGTTGCTTTAACAGACAATTGCGCGGTCGTGCGACGTGGCTCCCAAACAAAATTCGCGTCCTTTTCTTCCCACAAATAGAGCTTTCTTTTGGTGGTATTTGATCGCCTCTGCGATTTTTATTTTTTGCGCTATATACAAAAATAGAGCGACATTTTTGAAAAAAATGCAATATTTTTTACTTTTTGCTATAATAAATATCTCCAAAAAACATATATAAAAAATGTTTTTTCCTCAGTTTAGGCCGATACGTATTCGTTTACCTATTTTTGGTAAAAAAAATCGCAATAAGCGTTTATCGGTTGGTTTGCGCAAAATTTATAGCGTTTACAAAATATGGGATAGTTTTATTGCATTTTTATATATATATATATTTTTTTACTACTTATGGCGGCGATCAGCGATTTTTTTCGTGACTGCGACATTATGGCGGACACTTTGGACAATTTTGACACATTTTTGGGACCATTGTCATTTTCACAGCAAAAAATGCATTTAAATTGCATTGTTTATTGTGAAAATGACAGTTGCAGTTTGGGAGTTAACCACAGGGGGCGCTGTAGGAGTTAGGGTTCACCTAGTGTGTGTTTACAACTGTAGGGGGGTGTGGCTGTAGGTCTGACGTCATCGACCGTGTCTCCCTATAAAAGGGATCACACGATTGATGCAGCCGCCACAGTGAAGAACGGGGAAGCCCTGTTTACACACGGCTCTCCCCGTTCTTCAGCTCCGGGGACCGATTGCCGCACTCCAGCGGCAATCGGGTCCGCGGGACGCGCGGTCCCGGAGCTTTCGGACCGGGTCGCGCGCCCACGACCCACGGCTGGGTACTAGTACAGGACGTACCTGTACATGGATTTGCCCAGCCGTGCCATTCTGCCGACGTATATGTGCAGGAGGCAGTCCTTAAGTGGTTAAATAACAAACATGTTATACTTACCTCCACTGTGCAGCTCGTTTTGCACAGAGTGGCCCCCGATCCTCGTCTTCTGGGGTCCCTCAGTGGCTGTCACGGCTCCTTCCGCTTCTGGTAACCCCCCCCCCCTGGGAAGCCCTCTCCTAAGGGGGTTACCTTGCGGGCGTGCCCCCGAGTCCATAGCCGCCGACTACAGGACTCGGCCCCGCCCCTCGCGTCATTGAAGTTGATTGACAGCAGCTCGAGCCAATGGCTGTGCTGCTATCATACTATCCAATGAAGAGCAGGCCGAGAAGAGCCAAGAAGCAAGCGCGTTCTTCACGCGGGACTTCCGAGGGCTCAGGTAAGTAAATGGGGGCTCCGGGGGGGGGCGATAAGTAGAGGATGTTTCTTCACCTTAATGCATAGGATGAAGATTTACAAGTCCTTTAAGTAAGACAGCTACCGTTAACTCTTGTTTTTTTATGCCCCTCCTCTAGCCTGTGACTGGACAGTAAAGGAGAAGTAGCATACTGATGGGTTTATCATTCTGTCACTCTGCTCTTTCCTCCTATCCGCATGCTCCTTGTTAGTACAAAGTACAGTGAATTAGCTCAATGTATTGCTTCTTCCTATTCATGTGTGTGCCCAGAGTTCAGCATTAAACACATAGGCCCAGATTCACAAAGCACTTGCGCCGACGTATATCTCGAGATACGCCGCGTAAGTGCAAATATGCGCCGTCGTATCTGTGCGCCGTGCCCACAAACTGAGATACGCTTAAAAATAGGCTTCATCTCACCGACGTAACTTGCCTACGCCGTCGTATCGCGGGCGCATATTTACGCTGGTCGTAAGTGGCGCTCCCATTGATTTTCTATTCAAATATGGAAATGAGGGAGATACGTAGATTCGCGATCGTACTTGCGCCCGGCGCATAATATACGCAGTTTGTGTAAGTCGTACGTCCGGCGTAAAGTTATTCCCCATAGATGAGGCGCAACCCATGCAAAGGTATGGACCAGGGAACACAAGCCGTCATATCTTGCGTACCGTATTTATCGGCGTATATCGCGCACTTTTTTGCCCTGAAAATCAGGGCAAATCGTGGGTGCACGATATACACCGATACCCGCGCCGAGTTTTGAATGCTGCGCCGGCATATACCGAGCGCAGTACACTCGGGCAGGCTCGGCCAGTCTCGGCTTCTTCCGCGGTCACGTCCTGGACGTACAGGACGTGAGCGCAACAGTTGCCCGAGTGTACTGCGCTCGGCATATGCTGGCGCAGTATTCAAAACTCGGCGCAGGAAACGAGCGGGGAGGACGCGAGGACGCCGGACCCGCCGAAGAGGACACCGGACCCGCCGCAGAAGGACACCCGACGACGCAAAAGGACGCCGGACCCGCCGAAGAGGACACCCGAAGCCGCAGAAGGACGCCGGACCCGACGAGGCCGCCGATGGACGCCGCGCAAGACACCAAAACTGTAAGTACAAAAATAACTTTTTTTCCACAGGTTTGGGGGTCACTTTGGGTGTGCGCGGTATACGCGGGAGCGCGTTATACCGCGATAAATACGGTAGTTTACGTTGGATGTGAATATGGCTGGGCGTAGGTTACGTTCACGCCGTAGGCAGTGATCCGGCGTATCTTAGGGAGTAGTTCCGACGTGTTTGTGAGCATGCTCACTGGCATGTGTCCACGGGACGGCGCATGCGCCGTTCATTATACGTATCTGTCTGAGACTCCGCCCATCATTTGCATGGGGTCACGCCTCATTTGCATGGCTCACGCACACTTCCACATACGCCCGGCTTACGCCTAGGAAACCCAGCGCAGATTTGGCAGCACTGGCTTTGTGAATCCAGTGCTTGCCTCTCTGCGCTGCGTCGGCGTAGCGTAAAGAAGATACGCTACGGCGGCATAAATATGCGCCGCTGTTTGTGAATCCGGGCCAAAATGTTGCAAAGAGTTACCAATTTGTGATCTGACGATATGCAGACACACAGCAGGTTTCCCAGCTGCGCACGCCTAGAGAAGTTTGCAAACCACTGAGCCTGGTTACCGCCAGCTGAGCAACTGTCAACACTTAGCAAATCCACCCCGTCACAGGAGCCGCAAATGCTAAATGACTTCAGTGTTCAGAAAGGACAATAGAAAAGGGTTAAATATGGAGCTTTGGTTTAAAAAAAAAAAAAAACACAACCCACACAACATAAAAATCCAATTCAACAAATTCCTAATGTAAACTAACTAACGGCACGGCGCAGAGGTCAGACTTAGCTAGTTAGAGTTATGAGAGTGTACATACCTGACCTGAAGTGTGCTTTCATATAATTACTCTAAATGGGAAGTATTGCATATTTTCAGCAAGGGCACATTCTATTATTATTTTATATATCTTTAACATTTTTACAAGCTGGAACTTCCATATTTTTGATATTGTGTTATATATAAAAAAAACAGGTAGATTGGCCACTAGAGGGAGCTTTCACTGGCTGCTTGTATTAACTCTAATATTGTCCCTTAACCACTTCCATACAGGGCACTTACGCACCTTCCCGCCCAAGCCAGTTTTCAGCTTTCAGCTTTCAGCGCTGTCGCACTTTGAATGGGAATTGCGCGGTCGTGCTACACTGTACCCAAACAAAATTGGCGTCCTTTTTTCCCCACAAATAGAGCTTTCTTTTGGTGGTAATTGATCACCTCTGCGATTTTTTTTTTTTTGCGCAACAACTAAAAAAAGACTGAAAATGTTGAAAAAAATTACATTTTTATTTTTTTCTGTTAATTTTTTTGGTAAATAAGTATGTTTTCTCTTTCAATTACGGGCACTGATATGGCGGCACTGATGGGCACCGATGAGATGGCACTGATGGACATCGATGAGGTAGTACTGATGGGCACCGATGAGGTGGCACTGATTGGCGGCACTCATAGGCGGCACTGATGGGCACTCATAGGCGGCACTGATGGGCACTCATAGGCACTGATGGGCACTCATAGGCGGCACTGATGGGCACTCATGGGCGGCACTGATGGGCACTCATGGGCGGCACTGATGGGCAATCATAGGCGGCACTGGGCACTCATAGGCGGCACAGATGGACACTCATGGGCGGCACTTATGGGTGGCACTGATGGGTACTTATGGGTGGCACAGATGGGCACTGATAGGTGGGCACTGGGCATGGATGGGCACTGATGGACACTGTGGGGTGGCACTGATGTATCCATGTTGCCAGTCAGTGTCCATTTGTGGCACAGAGGTGGCTCTATAATTGGGCAGTCGCCTAAGGCCTCACACTCACAGGGTCCTCATGGTCGCCTAATTTGCCTCTGCTTAAGGCCTCACAAAGCCTAGAGCCGCCTCTGCCCAGGCACACCTATGAGGTGGCACTGATGGGCACTGATTGGCGGCACTCATAGGCGGCACTGATGGGCACTCATAGGCGGCACTGATGGGCACTCATAGGCGGCACTGATGGGCACTCATAGGCGGCACTGGGCACTCATAGGCGGCACAGATGGACACTCATGGGCGGCACTTATGGGTGGCACTGATGGGTACTTATGGGTGGCACAGATGGGCACTGATAGGTGGGCACTGGGCATGGATGGGCACTGTGGGGTGGCACTGATGGACACTGTGGGGTGGCACTGATGTATCCATGTTGCCAGTCAGTGCCCATTTGTGGCACAGAGGTGGCTCTATAATTAGGCAGTCGCCTAAGGCCTCACACTCACAGGGGCCTCATGGTCGCCTTATTTGCCTCTGCTTAAGGCCTCACAAAGCCTAGAGCCGCCTCTGCCCAGGCACACCTGGCATCCCCCCTCCACACACCCATGGCAGTGTGGCAGAGTTGTGTAATATCTCAGGATTGGCTGGACAAGAATACATATCCATTGGATGTAAAAGAAACCCATAGCTGTTTGTTCAGCTTTAAAGTGGAGTTCCACCCATTTTTTTTATGTTTGTCTGTGCTGCATGCTCTAATCTCATAGTGTTCAGAATGGACAATTTTTATTTAATTTGTTGCTTGTAAATACCTTTATTTTGTAGTCCTTCATTACTTCCTCCTCCTTATTTGCCTAGGCTATTTGCAAGGGTTTCTGAGATAGGCATCATGTTTCCCAGTAGTCCTTGCAAACCTGACTGAAACCTATTACATTGCTTGTGCACTGAGCATGTGCGAGATATGCAAAGCTGAAATCCAGGAAGTCATACAGTCTGGCTTCATGATGCCCACACTTAAGATGGCCACGGTCTATTTCTAGATTATAAACTAAATCTAAATGCTGTAACAACCTAACAAAACGGACCTTAGTTTACAGACTAACTTTACTAGAATACATTAAGCTTGTGTATTACAGGGGTAATTATATTTAAAAAGTGAAATTGTGGGTGGAACTCCCCTTTAAGGCCTGGGAACGATAAACATTCACCCTTTACAGCATCGCAGCATCTACCAATGGACTCCGCTGCTTCGTGGACGGGAGTGAATCTCGCAGCCTCATTAAGCGCCGAGCAGAACAGGCAGCATCTGTGCGTCCTGATAGTGAACTTAACCTCTACGGGCAACCTGCATCTTTGTGTTATCATAGCAACCCCCCCCCCCCCCCTTCGCTCAGATCCTTGTTGCTTTCACGGCCATGAGACTCCTGCAATTAATTGGAATAATGGGAGAAAGTTGCAAGGAGGTAAGAGAGAGATAGAAAAAAAAATCCTTCATCACACTCACCGTTCGAAGCTGTGAAATCAATGGCAACTGTGAAGTTTAATTGCGTCCTAGAAGAAAAAAAAAGAAAAAGAAACAAGTAAAGGTAATTGCGGATTCTTCTGCCACCTCGTGTACTATCTGTGATGTGACGGCTGGATAATTTGCCAGGTTCTCCCCTGCTACTCCCTGAATGTAATTTCAATGATAGATAGAAGTATGGGACTCCTCTATAGTGTATTAAATGAACTTCAGCTGGCAGAGCCTCGCTGAGCAGATTGCTGCCGCTGCTCTTCGCTGTATGGCGGAATGGCCGCCACGGCGGGATTACAAGCCTCAACATGATTCATCTTCCCGCTTACAGAGTTATTTACTTAACGAGTTGAAAAGAAAAAGAGACGCGTCCCTCAAGTCCATCCCTTTACAACCCCATGAGTCTTGATCCTGAGCAGTGGTCTTCAAACTATGGCCCACAGGCTGGATATGGCCCTTTGCCTGCCTTTATCTGGCCCCATTGGGCACTATCCCCCCCCCACTGATATGAATAACTATCCCCCCCCCACTGATATGAAACACTATTCCCCCACTGATATGAAGCACTGTTCCCCCCACTGATATAAAGCACTATTCCCCCCACTGATATGAAGCACTATTCCCCCCACTGATATGAAGCACTATCCCCCCACTGATATGAAGCACTATTCCCCCCCCCCACTGATATGAATAACTATCCCCCCCCCACTGATATGAAACACTGTTCCCCCCACTGATATGAAGCACTGTTCCCCCCACTGATATAAAGCACTATTCCCCCCACTGATATGAAGCACTATTCCCCCCACTGATATGAAGCACTATCCCCCCACTGATATGAAGCACTATTCCCCCCCCCACTGATATGAATAACTATCCCCCCCCCACTGATATGAAACACTATTCCCCCCACTGATATAAAGCACTATCCCCCCCACTGATATAAAGCACTATCCCCCCCACTGATATGAAACACTATTCCTCCCACTGATATGAACCACTACCCCCCTACTGATATAAAGCACTATCCCCCCCCCACTGATATGAAGCACTGATATGAAGCACTATCCCCCCCACTGATATGAAGCACTATCCCCCCCACTGATATGAAGCACTATCCCCCCCACTGATATGAACCACTATCCCCCCACTGATATGAAGCACTATCCCCCCCACTGATGTGAAGCACTATTCCCCCCACTGATGTGAAGCACTATTCCCCCCACTGATATGAAGCACTATCCCCCCCCACTGATATGAAGCACTATTCCCCCCACTGATATGAAGCACTATCCCCCCCACTGATATGAATCACTATTCCCCCCACTGATATGAATCACTATTCCCCCCACTGATATGAAACACTATTCCCCCCACTGATGTGAAGCACTATTCCCCCCACTGATATGAAGCACTATTCCCCCCACTGATATGAAGCACTATTCCCCCCACTGATATGAAGCACTATTCCCCCCACTGATATGAAGCACTATTCCACCCACTGATATGAAGCACTATCCCCCCCACTGATATGAAACACTATTCCCCCACTGATATAAAGCACTATTCCCCCACTGATATGAAACACTATTCCCCCACTGATATAAAGCACTATTCCCCCACTGATATGAAGCACTATTCCCCCCACTGATATGAAGCACTATCCCCCCACTGATATGAAACACTATTCCCCCCACTGATATGAAGCACTATCCCCCCCACTGATATGAAGCACTATCCCCCCACTGATATGAAACACTGTCCCCCCTACTGATATGAAGCACTATTCCCCCCACTGATATGAAGCACTATTCCTCCCACTGATATGAAGCACTATCCCCCCACTGATATGAAGCACTATCCCCCCCCCCACTGATATATATATATATTTTAAAGGGCCCAGAGATACCCAGGGGCCTGGAGGTCCCCAGGGCCCCCTGATGGCAACCCCCTTTTTTTAATTTATTTAAAAAAAAATGTTTTTATTTTTTTTTATATATATATTATTTTTTTTTTATTAAAGGGCCCAGAGGTTTCTTTTTTCTTTTTATTAAAAGGCCAAGAGGCCCGGAGATCCCCATGGTCCCAGATTTCTTTTTTTACTTTTTTACTTTTACTTTTACTTTTTTTTGTAATTTTTTTAATAAAGGGCCCAGAGGTCCCCAGGGCCCCAGATGGCAACCCCCCTTTTTATATGTATATATTTTATTTTTTTTACTTTTATTAAAGGGCCCAGAGGTCCCCAGGGCCCCGGATGGCTAACTGCCCGCTTCTCAGTGCCGCCGCTAATTTCTCAATTAGCGGCGGCACCCCCAGCTTCTCAGTTTCAGGCAGCAGCACCCCCCCCCCCCCCCGGTTCTCTCTGCTCCAGGGGGCCCATGCCTGAAGCTGTGTAAGGGGCCCCAGTGAATGCACTGCAGGCCTTGTAATGGTGTCACCCTTCTGCAGGAAGACTGGTGGGCTGTCTGAATCACTAGGTATTTTATCTTTAATAAAAATAGCATATTTTGAAATAAACAATGCGCTTTTACTTTACTGGAATAATGCTGCATAAAGGACGGCAGGAGAATTCCACCATTTGCAAAAAATATTATAAATGCACCATTGCACAAAATGCAAAAATGTGCATTTATTTATTTAGTATTTCAGCTTGCAAAGAAATGCGACCGATTTTTGTTATTTTTTATTCAGTAGACTGCACAGCCTCCCTTGGTGATTTTCTTCCCCGTAGAGAAACCTACTCTGCTGCTGTTACTCGCTCTATACAGTTTTGCTGTGAGGTTCCTGCTGGGAGCCAATGTCAATCAACACAGGATAAATCAATTAGGACTCTTTTATTATTTGGTCTGCGCTCCTTCTATTGGTACGGATTTTCTTTTTAATCAACACAGGAGGATTGGGCAGGGGGATGGGCAGGCTAACCTAGGCTAATGGAGATACAGGCATGCCATGCATTGGCACAGCATCCTATACTTCCATCATCAGTCTGACACGCCCCCTGCACAGTGCTCCAATCAGCATGGACCATTGTACAGGCCAGGGCAGTCAGACTGATGGAGACCCTGGCTCTTTGTTGAGTACAGGGCCGTCTTTATAGCATCATGGCCCCTGGGCAAAGTAATGCCCTGGGGCCCCTACCATCTTCCCCCAATTTACACACCTACTTTCAAGAAATAAAGTATAAATAGTTGATAGAATTACCGTATTTATCGGGGTATACCACGCGCCGGCGTAAATGCGCACCCCAAACCTAGAAAGGTAGTTTAAGGAAAAAAAAAAAAACTTACATTTTTGCCCTGCGTCCATCGGCGGCCTTGTCCGGCGTCCGTCTGCGTCCTTGCCAGGGGTTCGTCCAGCCTTGTGGGTGTCCGTCTGCGGCTTTGGAGGGGTCCGTCTGCGGCTTCCTCGCGGGGTCCGTCCATCCGCACCTTGCCCGGTGTTTGTTTTTGCATTTGGCGCCGAGAGGAGCCGGATTTCCTGTGTGTTCGGCTCCTCTCGGCTTGTCTCGGCTCCTCTCACGTGGCTGCGGGCGGAGCCGAGCGTGGCCGAGCCTAGCCGAGCCGAGTGCGCAGTACACTTGGCTCGGCTCTAGGCTGCTGCTCTCGGCTCCTCTCGCATGGCTGCGGGCGGAGCTGAGCCTAGCCGAGTGCGCAGTACACTCGGCTCGGGTCTGTCTATTTCGGCGGCGCCCGGGAACAGCAGTATCGGCGTATATCGCGCACCCACGATTTTCCCCTGATTTTAAGGGGAAAAAAGTGCGCGGTATACGCCGATAAATACGGTAAACATATATTCATTAGTACTTTCAATAAAATCGATTTTACAAAAGGAAAACATTCCATGAATCAAAGACTAGTCAACACAACGGACACAGTACAAGGGGAATGCAGAAGGGCACAGTACAGAGGGGGTCAGGAGGGCACAACACTGGGATCAGAAGGGCAGAGTATAGGTTCTGGGACGCTTCCCGGGATACAACCCTATCAGGACAGTTTAGTAAAAAGCATGACTGGTCCCAGCAAATCCGGGACAGTTGGCAAGTATGATGTATTGCAAGATTATCATGGGGCCCCCCATGTACTTGGGGCCCCTGGGCAGTGCCCAAGAGTGCCCTTGCATTAAGATGGCCCTGGTTGAGTAGCGGACCAACTCTACAATGTGCTACCAGTACAGAGAATTTGAACCCTTGCTACAGCAAACTAATAATTAAAAAAAAAAAACACATGGGCCCAGATTCTCGTAGATCGGCGTAAAAATGGGCGGGCGTAACGTATCTGATTTACGTTACGCCGCCGCAAGTTTTTCAGGCAAGTGCTTTATTCACAAAGCACTTGCGTGTAAAGTTGCGGCAGCGTAACGTAAATCACCCGGCGGAATTCAAATTCGGCGGGTAGGGGGCGTGTAGCATTTAAATGAAGCGCGTTCCCGCGCTGAACGAACTGCGCAAGCGCCGTCCGTAAAATATCCCAGGGTGCATTGCTCCAAATGACGTCGCAAGGACGTCATTGGTTTCGACGTGAACGTATATGGCGTCCAGCCCCTTTCACGGACGACTTACGCAAACGACGTAACTTTTCAAATTTCGACGCGGGAACGACGGCCATACTTAACATTGGTTGCGCCTCATAGACCCAGGGGCAACTTTACGCCGGGAAAAGGCTAACGTAAACGTCGTAACTTTACTGCGTCGGCCGTGCGTATGTTCGGGAATTCGCGTATCTAGCTAATTGGGGAAATCGACGGAAGCGCCACCTAGCGGGCCAAAAAAAAAATTGCAGTTAAGATCCGACGGCGTAAGGGACTTACGCCTGTCAGATCTAATGGATATCTCTGCGTAACTGATTCTAAGAATCAGACGCATAGATACGACGGGTCAGATTAGGACTTACGACGGTGTACATGGCGCTGCGCCGTCGTAAGCCCTTTGAGAATCTGGGCCATGGATCAGCTTTTGTGCTTGGCGTGAAAAAAAGGAAATTAAGCAGAACTGGCAGGTTAAACTGGTATTTCAGAGCAAATGAAAAAAAATAAAAAAATTGGGTAAGGTTTACCAAAAACAACATGTAAACACACATACAGAATTTTTATTTCTGACGTAACATACGCTTTAAAACCCAATTAAAGGTTAATTTTTTATTACTTTAATGAACTCAGGATGCATAAAAACAGTAATAAATGTGGGCATTTTTTTATGTACTAGAAGTGCTGCACCACAAACAGGGTATAGCAGTCAAGGATTCTATCAGTATATGACACGCCCCCTGCACAGTGCTCCAATCAACAGCATTCTCACTCCCTGAGCAGTGCTAGTGCTGTCTATTGGACCACTGTACAAAGAAAGAAGGGGGAGGGGAAATAGTCGGGCTGCTGGAGAGCCAGACTTCTTAACTTTGTGTTAAAGTGGTTGTAAACCTGAGACATGAAACATGAACAAAGCACATCCTTCTATACTGTGTACCTGTCTCTATTTAAAGCACAGAGTGTCATCTCTCTTTACTTCCCCTTGATCTGATATCACTTCCGACAGCTTTTCCAACTCCAAGAAATAAAATGTCGAAGGAGTAGGGGAGCTCCAGCACGCAGCCTGTGATTGACAGCAACAGCTCTAAAAGGTCCCCCTGTACTGAGAGGAGGGGGGTGTACCTTCTGTTGAAACAGGGCTCCACTGAGCTCTGAAGTGCGAGACTTCATATCCCTCCCCCCTGCTTCTCAGAGCTGAAAGATGCTGTGTAAAATGTATGTTTTGAAAGGCTGAAGAAAAGAGAGCCTTGCAGATAAACAGATACAACCTATGTCGGAGGATTTTTTTCATCTCTGTGTATGCTAGTAATTTCATTGGGTATATGTAAGGGGTTTGAACCACTTTAAGCAGCATACTGACTCTCAAGTGGATACTTTTGACCCTTGCTGCAGCAAACTAGTAAAAAAAAAAAACTGACTGCATTACAGTAATAATGAAAAAATAACCTACAATTTGGCTTTAACAAACTGCGTAATGGTTTTGTAAATACTTGGTGATTTATTATGGTCAATGTTAAATAATAAAAATGCTAAAAATATTGTTTTTTCTTTTTTTTTTTTTTTTTTTTTACACAGATAAATATTCTAATTTTTCAAATGATTTCCTCTGATTTTCATTCTTGTTCACAGAGCTCAATAGCTCATGTTGTGATTTAGATTCTGAAGTGATGAATCAGAGGATTGACTCCTCCCTCATCAAATAACTGCAGCTATTTTATCATGTTTATAAGGGAGGACATGTACAAACTTTAATTTACAGCACAAAGATGACACTTACCCTCCTTTGATGTAATCTACAAATGTATATTCAGATTCAGCCTTGAAAGATAAAAGTGTCACCTGTGAGACAATAATTAATGAATAATTAATAAATAGACAGTGACAGAAATATATGGTTATCATTATATATGATTAATATATATATATATATATATATATATATATATATATATATATATATATATATATATATATATATACACACACACACACACATATACACATATGATTATCAGGATTATATATAATTATTTACATATCACATGCCAGGCAAATAGAAAGTCTTGGTTTTCGGGTTGTACATTTATATTTCTTCAAAATTATCTATTTTTGGATCTCGTAAAGCATTACTCCAGCTACATAAATATAAATAATGACCCCCCTGAGTCCTAATGAATCTATAGGTGCTTTAAACATTTATGTTCTAACACATAGTTCATGATATTGATACCCAGTGATACTCATCCTAATCTAATGGACCAAAGGGAAGGATTGCCCAATCTGAACTCTATTCCTCTAATTCCAGTGGTCTCCAAACTGCGGCCCTTTGCTTGCTTTTATCCGGCCCTTGGGGCATTATTCCTCACCCACCATCAACAACACTGGGACACTATTACTCCTACTGATACCAATGATGGGACACTATTCTTCCCACTGACACCAATGATGGGACACTATTCCTCCCACTGACACCAATGATGGGACACTATTCCTCCCACTGACACCAATGATGGGACACTATTCCTCCCACTGACACCAATGATGGGACACTATTCCTCCCACTGACACAAATAATGGGACACTATTACTCCCACTGACACCAATGATGGGACGCTATTACTCCCACTGACACCAATGATGGGACACTATTCTTCCCACTGACACCAATGATGGGACACTATTACTCTCACTGACACCAATGATGGGACACCATTACTCTCACTGACACCAATGAGGGGACACTATTACTCTCACTGACACCAATGATGGGACACTATTACTCCCACTGACACCAATGATGGGACACTATTACTCCCACTGACACCAATGATGGGACACTATTCAGCCCACTGACACCAATGATGGGACACTATTACTCCCACTGACACCAATGAGGGGACACTATTACTCCCACTGACACCAATAATGAGACACTATTACTCCCACTAATACCAATGATGAGACACTATTCCTCCCACTGACACCAATGATGAGACACTATTCCTCCCACTGACACCAATGATGTGACACTATTACTCCCACTGACACCAATGATGGGACACTATTACTCCCACTGACACCAATGATGGGACACTATTCCTCCCACTGACACCAATGATGTGACACTATTCTTCCCACTGACACCAATGATGGGACACTATTACTCCCACTGACACCAATGATGGGACACTATTACTCCCACTGACACCAATGAGGGGACACTATTCTCCCCACTGACACCAATGAGGGGACACTATTCCTCCTACTGACACCAAGGATGGGACACTATTACTCCCACTGACACCAATGGTGGGACACTATTACTCCACCTAATCCAATGGTGGGACATTGTTGACTCCCACTGACGCTAGGACATTTTCTACTCCCTCTAGCCACAGTCTGGCCCCCCTAAAGTTTGGGGGACAGTAAACTGGCCCTTTGTTTATAAAGTTAGGAGACCCCCGCTCTACTCCTACAGAGCAAACATAAATATGTGAATCTGGTGTATGTGAGCAGCACTGATGTGAGCATCGAGCAGCAGTTTTCTCAGGCAAGATTTACGCTCTACTTATGCCAAAATCTTTTTAACTGTTTTGGATAGAACGAAGGCGGGTTAGAGCATTTGTTGGGTTTTATTGCTTTATCAGGGTCCCCATCAGATTCTCCTCTTAGTCCCCATCAGAGACTCCCCTTACATCAGGGTCCCCATCAGAGTTCCCCTTTACATTAGTGTCACTATCGGAGTCCTTCCTTACATCAGGGTTCCCATCAGAGTTCCCTCTTACATTAGTGTCACTATCGGAGTCTATCCTTACATCAGGGTCCCCATCAGAGTTCCCCTTCACATTAGTGTCACTATCGGAGTCCTTCCTTACATCAGGGTTCCCATCAGAGTTCCCTCTTACATTAGTGTCACTATCGGAGTCTATCCTTACATCAGGGTCCCCATCAGAGTTCCCCTTCACATTAGTGTCACTATCGGAGTCCTTCCTTACATCAAGGTTCCCATCAGAGTTCCCTCTTACATTAGTGTCACTATCGGAGTCTATCCTTACATCAGGGTTCCCATCAGAGTTCCCTCTTACATTAGTGTCACTATTGGAGTCCTTCCTTACATCAGGGTTCCCATTAGAATTTCTCCTTACATCAGGGTCCCCCATCAGATTCTCCCCTAAGATTGGATTACCCATCAAAGTCCCTCTTATATCATGGTCCCTATAAGAGTCTCCCCTTACACCATAGTCCCCATCAGACACTCCTCTTACATCAGGGTCCCCATCAGGTTTTCTGTATACATCAGGGTTCCCAGCAGACTCCCCCTTACATCAGGGTCCCCATCAGATTTTCCCCATACATTAGGGACCCCGCCAGAGTCTCCCCTTCCATCATGGTCCCCGTCAGAGTCCCCCTTACATCATGGTCCCCATCTGAGTTCCCCCTTACATTAGAACCTCTGCTTACCTTAATCAGTGCACACTGAGGATACAGCACTGAGGGGCTGGATAAAATCTAGCGGGCTGGATGTGGCCCGACGGGCCATAGTTTGGTGACCCCTATGTTAGAGTAAGAGAGCATTTTACACCATCTATTACTTTTGCTTTCTATCGCTTATTCACGCAAGCAAAACTATTAACACAGCTTTAAGTTATCTCTGGAGTATCGGTCCGCTTTAATAGGCATCATCAATTTTGTAGTCCTACCGACGTCCAAACAAGATAAATAACTGCGGCGCCCAGCTCGTGGTCACCGGTTTGGTATAGACATAGCCCAGGTCCATTAGGAGCTCACTCACCGTCCCGGAGTTGATATATTTCTTCTTTTTGCACTTCTTTTTTGGATTTAGTACCTAAGACAAAAGGAATGACAAGTCAAGGATGCCCCTCCTGTTACTCACACACAGCCCCATTCATCTTCATTAGCGCAGCTACTTGCACATTCATCACCGGGAAAGAGAGCTCCATTCTGGTAGACCTCTCGACTCACCGTCACAATTATAATGACACATGTAGAAAAGTGTTGTACACACGGAATAATGGCTGTGCCAGGAGATGGGGGGGGGGGGGGGGCAGGAAGAGACAGCCAGACTAATGATAACTATTCCAGCACCCTTGTATATCTCTATAGGCACTCGCCACGAGGAGCTCCAGAACAAAAGAGGAGCTCTGGAATCCTATAAATATTACATTAAATGTAGTAAGTAAGCGGCTTGTTCCCGTTTTAGGTTGCATCAAAGACCCCCGACGTTATATCTTTAAGGCACAAATAGTCTTTATGATGCATAATCGGTTGGAGACGTTTTTTTCCCCATAGATGAGAGGTCAGGTAGGCAGTTTTAAAATGCAGCTTGTTTTCCACAATTTTTTTTGAACAAAGTATATCTTTATATTTTTGAACGTTGGCATAATTAAAAACCACGGGGTTCTGCTGCAAAATGCCACCCTAGGCAGCTTGATATCTCCATGCTATTAAAACGTATCTACAGCCAAAATAATATATTCTTTCTTTTTGGAGAGAGCAGAGAACGGGTAAATTTAAGCCTCCGATTATTATTTTTTTGTCACAATGGGGAGATTTCTCTATGCTTCCTGACCCACGTATACATCAGGAAGTGAGAGGAAATCTCTACAAAGTTAGGGGAAATGCCCCTTGGGAGATTTCCTTTCACTTCCTGTTATGGGGATAACTGTAAAGCCTGGTACACAAACATAGGCGACTGAGCTGTGGTTTTACCCCCTCTGACCAAACCCCTTTAAGTTGCAAAGGTAACCAGACTGGGTTGTACACATACAAAAAAATTAGGCTTCTGCAGCCATTCATAGGAAACCGAGGGCCAGATTCATGTAGATCAGCGGATCTTTAGATCCGCCAGATCTACCTGTTTTACGCTCCGCCGGTGCAATTTAGCGAGGCTAGTGCATGATTCATAAAGCACTTACCTCGCAAATTGCACCGTCGGATCCTAACTCCCCCCGGCGGAATGCAAATTCCGCGTCTAGGGGGAGTGTACAATTTAAATCAGGCGCGTTCCCGCGCAGATTTAACTGCGCATGCGCCGCCGGCGAAAAAGCCCAGTGCGCATGCTCCAAATGACGTCGCTAGGACGTCATTGTTTTCGGGGGATAGGTTACTTACGGCCATCTGTATTCCCAACGGACTTACGCAAACGACGTAACAAATTTAAAACTCGGCGCGGGAACGTCGGCCATACTTAACATTAGCTAACCCTCATATTAGCAGGGGTAACTATCCGCCGGAAAAAGCCGAACGCAAACGACGTTGAAAAAGAGCGACGGGCGGGCGTACGGACGTGAATCGGAGGTTCTCCTCATTTGCATATGCGACGTGTAAAAAAAAGCGACGACACCTAGCGGCCGGCGGGAGATTACAGCCTAAGATTCGACTGGTGTAAGTCACTTACACCAGTCGGATCTAATGGAGATCTATGCGGAACTGATTCTTATGAATCAGTCGCATAGCTCCGACCGTGGGATCTCACAGATCCGACCGTCGGGTCTCACAGATACGACGGCGGATCAGGAGATCCGCCGTCGTATCTCTTGATGAATCTGCCCCCTTGTATTTTAGGAATGAATACAAGGCTTTCTCTCATTGGTTAAAGTGGAGAGGTAGGCGGATGATGTCACAATCTCCAACTCAGAAAATCACAGGAAGCCTTGTATTTATCCATAAAATACACAGCATCCTGTGAAAGGTAGAGCAGTGTTCAGCCTATTGCATTCATTAGTGAAGGAAATAGTTTGGTTGGGTCAGCTTGGCCCAATCATACTGTTTATAAAGTGGCAGAATACGCAGAATTAGGCTTTAATGAATCCTGTTCTGGGTCCTGGAGGCTTTATAGCAGGGATCCTCAAACTACGGCCCTCCAGCTGTTGAGGAACTACACATCCCATGAGGCATTGTAAAACTCTGAAATTCACAGACATGACTAGGCATGATGGGAATTGTAGTTCCTGAACAACTGGAGGGCCATAGTTTGAAGACCCATGCTTTATAGAGCTTTGGGTGAGACCAAGCCTTCATTCCTGGACCCATATCTTACCTGGTAGCCAGATCTCATTATTATGCACGATCATTTTTCGGGTTGTAAAAACAACATTTTTCAGGCTTTAAAAATAAACGATGTTTTTTCCAACTTGATCATTAAAACGGCCTTGCCTACACGCGATCGTGAACAAAAAAAAATGCTCTAGCAAAGCGCGGTGACGTACAACACGTACGGCGGCACTATAAAGGGGAATTTCCATTCGGATCACAGCAAAAATTACGATAAAGCGCCGCTAAAAATAGTGGCACTTTACCGCCAACGCCCGCGACCCCCCAGTGTGAAACTAGCCTAAGTCTTTCAACCATTCCCTGCTCTACATCATTGTTTTTTTTTTTTTTTAAGTTTTGCTTTTAGAAATACTTTGAAATAAGCAATTGGAACAGATAGGCGACATTCTATACAAGTCGTGAAGTTGTCCAAAGAAATTGTATTGTACACTTCGCATCAACTCTTTCCTATTTAACGGCCCAGAAAGACACAGCGTGGAACCCTCTAAATGACTTGGGAGGCCTCATGAAGACCAGAGCTGAGAGGATGAAGCTGTGATAATACGTTTAGCTTCACTGCACAAACTCCTGTACTGCCTGAAAATAATGAGATACTGAGCTGATTAATCCTCTCATCTTTCACTTTGCTCAGATTAAACATTCTGATAATACCTTCATTGGTACCCAGCCCTCGTTCCTTGTGTCAATATCACTAGCAATGTCATGCTGTCTCGGCAAAGTCTTTGTGAGCAGCCACCGGTGATGTGAGCTCTTCCAGCTGACAAGGTAATCAGGTTAGGTGTACATAGGCAGCAGGAGAGCACTTAGACACTGCCTGTCCCTGGCAGCCCCAATCAGAGCCAACTGCTGCTTTAAAGTTGAACTCCAGGTATAGTCCAAAGGTACCCCAGTGGGGCTCCTCCTGCACCGGAAGGGTTAAATGTCTAGGGTAGTGTTTCTCAACCTTTTTTCAGTGGCGGCATCCATTAAAAGTATGCTAATGCTCAAGGCATCCTAATCTGTACCCCTACTCATTCACATTGGGGGGGGGGGCGGGAACTGGGTGCCCTCTTGTTACAAGGGGGCTTCCAGAATCTGATAAGCCTCCCGCCCGCAGACCCCCCCACAACCACCAGCCAGGGTTGTTGGAAAGAGTCCCTTGTTCCCATCAACATGGGGACAAGGTGCTTTGGGGGGGAGCAGAGCCTCCCTGCCCCAAAGAACCCCCCATGCTCAGGGCATGTGGCTTGGTATGGTTCAGGAAGGGGGAGGGTGCTTTTTTGTCCGCCCTTTCCTGGCATGCCAGGCTACATGCTTGGATAAGTGTCTGGTATGGATTTGGGGAGGACTTCTGCTTTAAGCACTCCTCACCCCCTTAACATGCCACATTTGGCATGTCATTTTTTTTGTTGGGGGGGGGGGGTGGGGGCTTTGGTAAGAGTGGGGCTTCCTGTCCCGCTTCCTCCTTCCGCCCAGGTACCGCCTCTGCGACTTCTCCTCTCGCCTTAGGCGGCCCCTCCCTCTACGCAATCTCCTGTGACCTGTCGTGTTACCTGTCCACTTATGGATCGCAGCGCCCCTCGCGCATGCGCAGTGTGTGCTCGGCCGTGAAGCCAAAAGCTGTCACGACCGTGTGCCCACAGAGTGAATGGAGGCGCCGACGGAGAGGGGGGGGAGGAGGGAGCAGAGCTCCGGGCGGCCGAATCGCTGGATCGTGAAGCAGGTAAGTGTCTGTTTATTAAAAGTCAGCAGCGAATACTTTAGCAGGTTTTTTTTTGTACAGGGTTTCTAAAGTAGTCTTTAGCTTTCTAGTGTGCATGAAGCCTAACATTTAATCTCAACTTGCTGTTCATTCCCACCAAAGGATTTTGCTTAACAAAACACTGGTTACCTCTCCTGCCCTCCCCTTTTACAGCATACAACCCGCTTGGTGCGCTTTAAACTAACCTTCGTATTTTCACGTATCCCATAAGTATGACTAGCACAGTCCCGGTTACGGAGTCATATGGGAACGCTGAGACATCACAGACATGCAATAACTACAAACACGCAATTCTCACCTCGTATACGCTGAACTGACTCTGTCCTCTGGATAACTCTCTGTAGCTTGTAGTAAATTCCCCAATGAAGTCATGGCTAAAAAAAAATGAAGTCTCAGATAGAAATACCTACAGTTAGATTTACAATGCCAGCAAGGCTTTGCAGAAGAATTCCAAATATGGATATTTTATATAAACTTTCAATGCAAAGCATTCTCTGAATGGCAACCGTGCCAAGTGGCCGGCCTCCTGTGTTCACAATACAGCTGTAGGCCAGTGGAGACCTGGAGGCCAGTGGAGACCAATGGAGTAGCGGTGTCCACAGGGATCCCTCAGGAATCATATACAGTATGCATAGTTACATTGCTGTATCAATATACAGTAAAACCTTGGATTGTGAACATAATTCGTGCATGCTTGTAATCCAAAGCACTTGTATATCAAAGCAAATTTTCCCATAAGAAATAATGGAAACTCAAATGATTCCACAACCATTTATTCATAAGTACTTCAGTTTATAGTCCATATAAAAAGATTATAGCAATGTGATAGGTTGTGTGACCATAAAATGTCCATCCACAAATGGAAGCCTCCACAAGGGGATTAGAAGCAAAATCCAGCAGGAGCTACAGAGTATAAAAGAGAAGAGAGGCGCCTCTAAGTGTAGCAATATGGTTACATTTAATGAAGATACAACATTTAGCAACTCACATGGTTGATGATTAAAAGAGGCACATCACAGGGCCATATTCTCATAGATCCGCGTATCTACGAGCGGGGCGTAGCGTATGCCATTAACACTATGCCGCCGCAACTTACTGGAGCAAGTTCCGTATTCTCCAAGCACTTGCTCTGTAATTTGCGGCGGCGTAGTCTAAATGGCCCAGGGTATCCCTGCGTAAATCAAAGGGGGCGGCTTGTATTTAAATTAAGCGCGCCCCCGTGCCGAACGATCTGCGCATGCGCCGGCCTTAAACGTAGGCCACTGCGCATGCTCCGTAGTACGCCACAAATACATTGGTTGTGACGTGAACGTAATTAACGCACAGCCCTATTCGTGACGAGTTACGTAAACAACGGAAAAACCCGGCGCTGTCCCGACGGCCATACTTAACATGGCATACGGCGGACCGACGTAAGGTTACCCCTCATATAGCAGGGGTAACCTTACGCTTACGGAAACGACGTAAACTACGGCGAATCGGCGCAAAAACGTTCGGGATTCGGCGTATCGGCTCATTTGCAAATGCGGCGCTGAAATCGACGTAAAAGCCACCTAGCGGCCAGCGTAGTATTGCATTTAGGATCCGACGGTGTAAGTGACTTACACCAGTCGGATCCTAGCCTAATTCCGGCGTATCTTGTTTTGAGAATACAAAACAATGATACGCCGGTGGGATTTTCGAATTACGCCGCTGTATCTGTAGATACACCGACGTAATTCTTTTGAGAATCTGGCCCTAAGTATGCAGGGATCCGGGGTAAAGCGATTTACATAGACCGTCCTCCTCACCGCCGGTAGCAGGGTCAGCATGATTTCAGCTGCTACTTGATAGACATCTGTGTGGCTTCATACACAGATGTCTATTGAAGTCGCACCTGAAATGGGCAGAAGTAGTTCAGGAATTACTTTTGCAATTGGCGCGGTGCCGCAAAATTGGTGTCGCACCGATTGGAACAGTGCCATTGCCTCCAATAGGCTGCGACTTGTCATGCGTTTTGATCTCTCAAATCGCATGACAAATCGTTTCAATGTGAACCTAGGCCAGAACCATTTCCAGGTTGTCACCCAAGTATGCCAGGGTAAGATTGCCACCCTGCCCCCCGGCCCAGCCCTTCCCTGTCTAGAACCATTTCCAGGTTGTCACCCAAGTATGCCAGGGTAAGATTGCCATGCTGGTAGTATAAGCACATGTGTAATGAATCCATGTTTGAAGAGTAATAGCGTTAAATCACCTACCTCCCCCCTCTATCCCAGTCATACACGTCCACTTTCACCGTCCTGCAAGAAGGTCAAGCATTTTTGGGAGGAAAAGAAAGATAAGAGTTAATAATGAATAAGAATGTGTATAAAAATGATCTTCAAAGTGGTAAAATTCTTTCCACCATGGATTGGGATAAGGATTCTCACCTGTCGTAGTCACCATTACAGAGAGCCCTCACGGGGATGGTGAACGGTTGCCATACGGGGTTCAGTGTGTTCTTCACGACTTCTGTCTTGTGGCAAATTGTGAACCTGTAAAAATGGAGAATATAATGACAAACATGTTTCATGTAGTCAAATGGGCATTGGTCAAATTAGACAGTTTAGTCTTGGTTGGATGCCCTCAAGTTAAATCGCCTTTTTTTTTTGTAGAACTTTAAAAATTATAACTTGTCACCAATCACCTTCCATGGGTACTAAAAATACTCATATATCTGTTTTGGGAAGACAAATAATTTTAAAATGATATTTTGGTTTTTATGGCGATGTCAATTGATGGCTGGGGTGGAGTTTTTTGTCATTGGCTGAGTTTGATGGGCTTAGCCAATGGCATTCAATCATCTTGTAGTATTCAGCAGTGGAATCTCTCCGTACCCTTCTCTTCTTAACCCTCATTCTTCCTGCTACAAAATAGACATTCACAATCCCCCTGTTGCATGAAATATGTAAATTAAATGACAAATCCATCAGGAAGAGCCTCTTATTATGGGCATAGCTGGCGCGCAGAATCAGAAACTCAATGCAGAGATCTCACCAAGAGAGTCCCTAAGACAGGGGTCTCAAACTGGCGACCCCCCAACTGTTGCGAAACTACAAGTCCCATGAGGCATTGCAAAGCTGACAATTACAAGCATGACTCCCTCAGGCAGAGGCATGATGGGACTTGTAGTTTCGCAATAGCTGGAGGGCCACCAGTTTGAGACCCTTGCCCTAAGACAGGGGTCTCCAAACTTTTCAAACAAAGGGCCACTTTATTGCCCTTCAGACTTTAGGAGGGCCGGATTGGGGCCAGCAAGGGAAGAAAATGTCACAAGCCCAGCATCAGTGAAAACAAATATGGCCTCAGGGTTGGTGGTCAATAGGAAGAGGAGTTATTAGTAGGAGGAATAGTATCCCATCATTGGTATCGGTGGATAATATAGTGCACCATTGTTGGTGTCAATGGGAGGAATAGTGCCTCATGTCAGTGGGAGGAATAGTGCCCCAAGGGCCGGATAAAGGCTAGCAAAGGGCCACATCTGGCCCTTGGGCCGCAGTTTGGAGACCCCTGCCCTAAGAGATACCAAAATTAATAACATTATCAGGTATAAGATAGATTCAGCCCCTGATCTAACCTTATGTAGGCGTTAACACGTTAATGTAATCTCAACAGTTGCTTTGAGTCTTTTAAAATCTGCAGCTTTTATTAAAAAATATCTGTTGATCTTGTGATGAAGGTCCCTTTTCAGGCACTTTCTCTTACAGGGTGACAACTGTTCCCTAATGATGCTCCTTTGTTGTCACCCTGTCACATGCTTGTCTGGTGGTGAGTATAAGTGTAACGGTCAGGGGTTAACACCGTTTACGATATTCCATTCCACCAACCCAAGACAGCCTATCCGATACTCCACAATCCAGCAGACAGGACCCATTGGATTTTCCCCAGAAGCGAGACACACACAACTCTGTCTCTGGTTCCAAAACGAATGACACTTTAATGGTAAACTTCAGGCCGCGTACACACGGTCGAACATGTCCGCGGACCAGTTTCCGCGGACATGTCCGACCGTGTGTACAGCCTAGCGGACAGGTTTCCGGCGGACAAAAGTTTATTAGCAAGCTAAGAAACTTGTCCGCTAG